>NW_026623582.1:735457-739440 GCF_030028575.1 Malurus melanocephalus | reverse complement strand
GGGGGGGGGGCCCTCCCTATTTAGCTCCAGGGGACAATATAAGTGGTCTTACAATTAATGAATACATTTTCTCTGTAGTTTACTAAAAATAATTACTTCACCCACATCACCTTGAATTAAAAAAAAAAACAAAACAACTTTATCCTGGAGGATTTTTACTGGATTCTGGGGGTATTTTACTAGACAATTTTCTATGTGCAGTTAAAATTGCCTGAAGTGGCATAATTTGAAGTGGCAATTGCACAGAGACACATCTCATTTACAAGCCTTCCACCTTTAAAGCTGTAAAATTTATATTGATAATGGAGATAAGAGTTTATTTTTTAAAACCTTTTGTGCTGTGCTTTTTTTGCTTACTGTTGTTTCTCCCTTATATTCCTTTACATATATATAACTGAGAAGTTATCATTGAAGTCCCTCATCACTGATAATTTACCACCTTTTATGAATTTTTTGAAGGAATGAGCCCTTGGCAAAAGAAAATGAAGTAGGAAGAAGTGCTTTAGTGTTACTATTTCACACAGCTGGTTTAAATAGGTGCAGGTGACGTTTATCCCAAATGTGTTTGTCCCAAGTCTGCTGTTATGACAGACTGGTTCATAAAAGGCTTTGTGGAACAGATATGTCATAGGGGAACAGATTGGGGGAGTTACTAAAAGGAGGGATTTTCACTTGCTGAGATGAAAGTGTTGTTAATTAACTAAATAAATGCAGAAAGGGGCTCTTGGGTTATAAGAGATGCTCATTTGGTGAATGAAATGAAATCCTTTCAGTTGAGAGGAATAGTTGATTTGGTTCCTGAATGGGACAGAGTGGCCAAGCTTTGTGAAGAGTTACCATAAATGCTGAGAGAATAATTAGCATCTTATACCATGATGATCTAGGAAAGATTTCTGTCACTTGCCAAATCATTTGGGAGTATTCATCTCCACAAGTGTTTGTGGAGTCAACTCCACTTTGTTATTAAACTACTGATTAATGAGATCTAGGGAAATTTCATATTGAAGCCATATATTCTGCCTTCTTGTGGTATTTTAATAGGAAATAAAAATATTGAAGCACATGGTTCTGCCCCGAGGGCACAGGGAGGTGGTGATGCAGAGAGAAGGAGAGACTGTGTCCTGATAAGGTCTGAGGGCTGGTGTGTTTCTGGCCTGGAGGGCTGAGGTGAGGGATTGAATTTTGTAATTAGATTTTCCTTTATCAAAAGAGCAGTTCTCCCCCCTGCCTTTTTTTCTCCCCTTTGATTCTGTAGTCTCTCTGTTCGTAAGTGCTCTTACATCACCCACTTTTAATTTTGCCCTTGTTGATTTTTTTCAGCATCTGATTCAACCTTTTTGTATCACTGCTCTGCAGACTGAAAGGATGTTCTGAGAAATCTGAAGAAATTATTTCACCTCAAGCATCAAGACAGGAAACAGACAATGAGGTAGAGCTACAAAAGGCACAATGAGGTACAGAGACAATTACTTCACTGTGATCTCCAGAAAAATATTCACCTGATCAGATTGCTGGCCCTATGTATCCTTCAGTAGGTGCATCCAAAAGAATGTGGGATGCTTAACAACTCTTAAAAAATCTCCAGTTTTTTAGTATGTTGGTATTTTGAAGCAAAAGAGCTGCACACATATCTTTGTATAGATATATTCTATATCTGTACATTGAAAAAAATGTTATTTCTGCTTCATCATCATTGTCAAAACATTGCAGCTCCTGTTGCTTCCACAGGCTACCACGTGTCCAAAAAAAGGGTGTATTTAAAGTTTTTGCCTACTGTGTCCAACATTTATGTAGTGGTAGTTTCTAAAAGAAAGAAACCAACATGCAAAAAACAAGCAAGAAAAACATAATTCTTTACTTTCCAGGGAGTCCAAAGTGAACAGCAATGATGACAATAAAAACCCCACAATTAAAGAACTGCAGAAATGTGTGACCCTTATCTACAAGAGATGCTCCATTATAAGGAACTGTTCATTTAACTCAGGTAGTGCTCAGACTGGTTATCTGCTGTGGTAGAAATAGACATTTATATGAGAAACAATAACTGTCTTCAGACTCCACTCCTTGGAAACTGTGCACCCAAGCAGGAACCAGGCCAGCAGTCAGCTGTCACTCACCTGTGAGTGGCAGTGAAATTTTCCTCCTTTGCCACTCATTTCAAGTCTCATTTTCCCCTTTGTCTAAAACTGAGCTCTGTCTGATTTAGATCATTATCAATTTCTTTGCCTCAAACCAAGGTCTGCAAAAGTGATGAGTGTCCCTGTGTGTGTTGTACTGCCAGTGTCTTTCACACATGCCTTCCTGACTACTCCATAGCAGGAAAAATAATCTCCTGAACTTTACAGCCTTAGGGTCAATTAACACATGGACTGAATCTCAGTGTGTTTGAATCACAGTGCCCGAAGTCTGAAGTGTCTTTTATTGTTGATTGGGGTGCTTCTAATAAATTGAAACACAGGTTTATGCTAAGCTGTAATTCTTTCAGGATAAAGCATTTTAGAAACTGAAAAATAGATGCTGGTTTCCCTAGGGCAAAGACTGTAAAACATATTCCTTAACTACAGAGCCATTACTGTAACTTCCCGCTTATTTGAAGACATGCAGGAACTGGTAAGGTCATAAACAAAGCCATTTTTACAGTCCCTTCTCTGACTGTAACAATAATAGAAGATCAACTATATAAAAACGCACTGGGAAGTTAATTTTTCACTGATGTGAAGTGTAAYGACTGAAATATTCCTCATGTAAATATACATGTGTAAAATAAACAGACAGACTAACAGAGCCCAGCAGCATATTCCTAATTTTTATACAAAAGTGTATACACATGTACATTAAGCACATTAAAATGCTGTAAAAAAGTATCTTRAGAATGGAAAAAACCCAGTCCTGCCATCAGATGACTGTTTGCAGTCATTAAATGAATAAGCCAATAATACTACTTTCTAGGAAAAAAAGGAGATTTTTCACTTAGTGTATTTTTCTTGCTAATAAACTTCAAAGAGGAATTGCAGCATTGGTTTTATTGTTTTGCTTAGATTAATGATTTGTTTAAAAGGTCTAAGTTTTGATTAAAAAAATCAGTAACTACTTTCTTCTTCCACCATTACAAGACTGTTTAGCCTAATTTGCCAATAAAGTCTGTCTTTGAAAGAGAAATATTTGGCTCAGTGAAGCTGTAATGAATGTAGAGGTGAAGAAAGAATAAGTATAAATACACTGTTAGCTTAACACTTAGTTAATTCTGGAGGCAGATATACCTTTGAGTGGGGCTGAAAATCAGTCAGAAAATGTTGGCTTTTCTAAATTATTTTTGTCTACATTCTTATTATTGCTTTCTGGTAGTAATTTTCAGTCATGCTACCTGCTGTGTAAACCCACATCAGGTATATGGGACTCCAGTTGTAAGCTCTTATAATCACTGAAATATAAATATCAATGTACAAATTTAGTTGAAACAATGATTTTTTTTGCTTCATGCTTTCTTGAAAACATATATTTTCTGGGCGACGGGGCTCCCGGTCACGCAGACACCAATATGATGAGCATGATCCGTTTATTTCTGATACAAGCTCCTTTTTATCTATTTTCATAAGCCAGCCTCTCTATATGATTAGTAATGCCTTTCTATATGATTACTAATTATTCATTGGTTAATTTAACAGTCTGTCTATTACATTTCAGCATATGATTGGTATATTTGCAAAAGTGTGTTTTTGTATGCCTTGCAGTTTTAAATCAACATTCTCAGCATTTTGCACTTTCTTTAATCGTCCTATTGTTCCTCAATTGCTCCTTGTTCTTGCTTCTTACTATGTTTCTTCTTCATGGTCAGTGTGAGGTACATGTTACACTGCTGTAGTCACGTCCTCTTCTTTCCCATCCTCTTGTATCTCACTCTGCTCTATCTTGTGGTCTGGGTTCTCAGTAACAGCAATTCATGCCCTTGTTCCCATAAAAACCTGTCTAACAGAGATTCACCT
>NW_026623582.1:658861-735430 GCF_030028575.1 Malurus melanocephalus | reverse complement strand
CTAGATTTGCTTCCTGCAATAGCAGAAAAAAAGAAATCTTAAAATTGATCCTTATTAACATGAAAGCCAGTGAAGTGGCATTACCTGGTTTTGAGTGGTTTTTTGGGCCTCAGAGGGAAGTGGCTTTTGCTCTGTATCCTTCCATGTTTCACCTGCTCTCACATAAGCCTCCTATAGATTTAGCTACTTTTAAACTTTATTTTAAGGTTACTCCCACAGTCAGACAATATTGTATTACTCAGAAAAACATTTTGTGTTTGAGAGGTTCCATTAGAAATTAGAAAATAAAAGCAGATTTCTTTTAAGGATAACCCTGTGATGCCAACCAATATAAACACAAATCCAGATGTTTTTGCAAGCTAATGTGAGGAAAAAGCTCTGGTCTTCATTTACATTTTATAGCAAATATTTTGCTAGGAGAAAGTGGAGAATGTTGACATTCCACCACTTAGACCCCACTCAGAGTGATGTTCTGAGTGCCAAAATGTCAACATTTGTTGCAGTTTCCTTCACATTAACATGCTAGAAACACATCTGGCATATTTCTTTCTCTTTTTTCCTCTTTTTTGTTCCCCACTGTCTATTGTAGATAAGAAAATGCAAAGGTAAGATAATTCTCATTTCTCTCAGCCAGCCGTCTGTGTTCAGCTGTCTTGAAAAAAGAAAAAATCCCAAACAAAACCAACTCAAAAAGCAGAATGCAGCCACCTCAGATGGACATATTTTACACAAAGATTTTTATGATGCGTAATCTATAAGTTTATATCCCTTTTAGRCTATATATTTAATATAATTTCCCTCCTATATTATGTTTTTTGCCTCTCAGAGGACCTATAATTGTTATAGGTAATAAAATTAATTTTATCTGTCTGTCTTTGTTTTCATTTGCCAGGTAATCTCATAGCCAGTACTGTCTGGCAAGTCCATTTCATGGCTGAACTGCATCCCCCAAAGCTCTTACAGAAATACTTTGATTTTGGCCCAGTTCCTCATCAAGCTCACATGAAACAACCATTCCTCTTTCCCAGAAACATTCGGTGTGTCTTTTTTCCACCCATATCTTTAATGTTTTGGAGGCTTCCCTGCCTTGCTCTGGTTCTCCACTGGTGAACTGAAAAGATTTTCTCACTGATTCTGGAGCAGATAYTGCCTCCTAGTCAAAAGGGAAGTAAAGAAGAGAAACTTCCAGCTTCAGGTGCCATGAAATGCAGACAGGAGGCTTGGTGTCCTTATCCAACTTTCCATTATGGATTTATTAACTTTCTCTGTATTTTTCCTTAGAATCTGACTGCCTGAAGAACCATTTAATAGTATCTGTGTCCCTGATAATTCACTCTTCCACTAGCCAACAGAGGTAGAGTCCCAAAGAATCCACAGTTGTGTAGATATGAATTATTTTGAATTATTCCACAGGCTTCTGTCTTTTTCCAACTGTGTGAAATTTCCAGGATGAAAAGGAGATCTAACCATGATAGTCAGACTTATTTATAACATTCTAGAAATAGAAAATGCTGTTGGGAAGTATCTACCTTCTTCTCCTTCAGAATTTCATTAACAGTTGTATTGCTTTGTGTGACTGTACTTTTGAAAAAATTACAATATAAGCTACTCTCTCATGTACAGGAATTTCTGTGTGAACTAAAAAGAAGCAAAACCAAACAAACCCCAAAACACCAAACCATTCAAAATAAATTTAAAAAAAAAAACCAAAACCAAAAAAAAAACCAAAAAAGCCCCACCCCTAAACTCATTAAAACTAATCCCCACCACTTAATCCCGAAGAGAGCATTTTTTTCTAAATTTTCTCACTTGACCTGTGACACATTGTGTGAATGCTGGAATGCTGAGTGATAAAAGCAGACASCTGATACCCTGTGAAAAGAATCAAATGGCTACATTTTCCTTTAAAGAGAAACTTTACGCTAGATGCTTGAGGAGGATGTATCTCATCTGACACAGAGCTCCAGGGTGATAAGTTGTAGTGTCTGGTGGCTTGTTCCTCAATCACAAATTCACAGATTACTTGGGCCACACTGTACTCTAATTATGCAGTGGTTAGGTGTTTTCAAGTGAAGAGTTAAGTAAAAGTAGAAGGAAAGTAGATGATCACTTCTGTGTATTGTGAAACCCACCATTCTGGAAAGAAAACTTGAATTTTTATTTTGTTGAGTGTTTCATTCCATGAGAGCCCTTGTTCGCTTGGGGTAAGATATGAATCAGATCAATTGAACAAYTCACTGCTTTAAATTTCCCTTATTCTTTGGATGAAAAGGGGAATATGTTCAATGTTGTGTCTGTGGGTCCTCTCACCTTACAGAGTAATCACATACAAACAGCATGGCAGTGAGATTGAATTCCCTCTGTTGGAATCCACATTTTTACACTTTCTTCTCCTTTTTTTTCTTCCATCTTATTTTCTCCTCATTTCTATATTCCCCTTGGTTGTCATCGCTATCAAAGGGATAGCAAATCCTGAGAGCTTTTTTTCCTGGTGTTCAGTATAACTATTGCTGTTTTCTTATTCCACTGCTAATGTTTGCGAAGTATTTTTTATTTGCAGCATTTTATTAAGGTCTTTGCAAACTGGACATTTAGAGGCTCAAGGACGTGCTTCTAACGTTAAGCTTTGCTTACTTTGTCTTCTAGRAGAGAGCAAAATCAGGCATCATTGTAAAAGTTTTTCAAAAATTCAAATGGGATTGTTTTGCAAACACAGAATGCTCCTGTAATTTCCATCTTATAGATAAATAAAGAAAAATCACATCAGAAGTTCTAGAGGTGTAGAGTAAAACCTCTCCCACTTCYGTAACAGGAGATAGCAACATTTAAAATTTTGAAATTCATATGATTATATGCCTCCTTATTAATTTCAGACTAAATGCAGTACCCTGTATCATGTGCTACGAAAGAACAGGATTAATTTTGTGGTCACATTTTAATTTTAAATTATTTAATCTGTAAAGACACTGTTTCTGAACTCATTAATTGCGTGCCAAATTCAAGTGTACCCTTAGAAAAAGTCTAGTACATTTTATTTTGGCCTTTTTTTTGTTGTTGTGGAGCCTACATTAGATCAAAGAGAAAACATGTTTGATCTCTCTGTGATGATTTTTAACAGTTTTGTGAAGAATTCACAATTTGGAGATGGATGTAATTTTATTGGCATTTGTCCTACAGAAGTTTTTTCACAATTTTCTATAATTCTTGGAAAGACCTGTTAAATATATCTGTTTAGCAGAATGGCTACAGTGGCCTTTTGTTTGCATTTTTTCTTCTTTTTGCCTCTCTGGTTCCAGTTTTTGATTTCAACAAGAGATAGACATGAAATCCAGGAGAAGCTGTCCCTCAAATGCAGGCTGGTTTGGATAATGAACTTTTGGAACCATCCAGTAGAACTTCTTAGATCAGTGAGAAGTTCATTTATGTTTATCCAGTAAAACACAGACACTTTTCATGGTCCCAGACATGACACTGAATATAACCTCACAACTCCTAAAGTGTCTTGCATTCTTTTAATGCATTATTAAATCCCTCACCCATCCCAGAGACACACCCTTCATGTTTTTAAATTCATTTTTTATTTTAACTCTTTTTGATCAATAAAAAGTTCAGCTCTTTTTTCTATCCTCTCCAAATAAGAAAAAAAAATTGAAGAGTAACTATATATTTCTGGGATGTTTATCCCACTTCATCCATTCTTATTCTTAGAAGAATAAAGATAATAAATATGACAAACGGATAAAACTTTTCACAGTCCTTAAAGTAATCRTAGGGTGAGTTTTTTTGTACTTTTCACTGTTCTTTACTTGCCATTGCCTCTGGAAAAAAATTTACATTTCCCTCTAATACGTGTCAAGTATTGCTTCATTCCAGAGCTGGTTTAAGGTCTCCGGGGTACAAAGTGCAGGCCCAAGTTTTGAAATGTTCCTGTGGTGTGATTTGCACTCAAGACCACAAGGTTTTTGTTGTCTCCAAATGCAGTCCTTGTTGATCCAGTTTCTGCTACTTCTTTTTTTCTATTTCCTCCATCCCTGATCTTTGTTTCTTGAGCATTTTTGCTTCTTAATCTTTCCCCCCTTCTGTTTCCAGGAACTTTGCTGATGGAAGCATTCCCCAACTTTTATTCTTCTGTGCAAATTAGTCTGCTTTGCGTTGGGAATGGAGCGACACCATTATCCGATGTGTAGGAGGAAGAAGTTTGGATTGGTGCATTTGTTCCAGATGCAAACAGAGGTCGCTGTCTCAGTATTCTTTTATATTCCTGCTTTAATCATAAACAGAAAAGCATGTCTTGTCTTTACATGCTGTTTTTAGACACATGAAGAAGCTATTTGCCCTATTGCCAACTTTTAAAAATATTCAAAATACCCAGTCCTGAAGGAATGAAGAAAGCAATATGATCTTCCTATTTACCTATGAGCAAATCAGGGAAGGAACTTGATAAATCTGTGGCCTGTTTGAAAAATAAGGTCAGAATTTGTAATTTGTGGGTTTCTGTAGGTGTTCTAACAGTTCAGATAAATGTGGCATTTACTGTTCTGCCACCACGAAAGTTGCTTGAAAGAGGAGCTCTAAAAAAAAAACCACAAACCACCCTTCTAAATTTTGTTCTGAAACACACAAAAGAACTTTTATCTTTTTTTTTTCTTTTGTGAAAGGAAAATTGAAAGATCACAGCATCCTGAATGTTAGCACAGCAAACCAGACCAATCCTGACACCAGTCCTATTGGCAACTCCTTTCAGTAGTTTTGGCAGCCAAATGTGGGGCCAGCCTGGAGCATGAGGAAATCCAGCCAGGCAGACAGCTACAGTCCTGTACATCAGTCCTGGAAACCACATTCCAGAGCTTGGCATCTGTGCTCCAAGGCTTGCCAAGCACACCCTATGAGTGACCACATGAGTGCTGGCTTCTGCAGCAGAGAAACAGATGGAAAGCAGGAGGCCTGTGGGGAACACGCTTCGATTGCCCGTCTCTTTCTTCTAAAAAAAAGATTCTCCTGAGAAGTCGAAAGTGAGGCTGCACATATTTTCTCTAAGGTATAGAAGGAATATTGCCTCTTATATCCATTTTATTTTTTTTTTTATTTTCTGTTTTGGCTGAAACTGTTCTCACTCATTACTATAGGACATTATCTTACAAATGTTACCCCAAGTCATTCACAAAAAAATTAGTTAGGATGAAAATCCAAGCTTGACAACCCACAGTACGCAGAGAGCATTTCAATTTCTCATTCCAAATCCTCATTCTGTGCCATTAAAAGGCTTTTGACTTCCATTAATTTTTTTTTTTGCCTGTATATGGGCTAAAGATGATTCTATTACATGAGGAGCTCTTATAAAAACAGGAATAGTTATAGGTGTTCAGACTAAGGAGGGTTCCAGRATCTGGGCTGAGACTGGATCTGAGCCTCCCCCTACCAAAGGGGCTGTGCCACATGACCTGGGAAGACATCCTGGAATAACACAAATTACAATCCATGTTTCCTAGATCAGCCAGAATCAGAAGTTGCATAATTATATGGCCCATTAGAAATTCTGAGTGGCTCAGATATCCTTAGAGCAGCTGAGAAAGGCTGTTGCAATCTTGGTGATCCATCAYCCACAACTAAACTGCTGGAAATCAGCTCAGCTACTGAACCACCCAGGAACACAATGGCATAATGATGAATTAGAGAAAAACTGTCATCTTTATTGAGTTAAGCTGCTGGCTGAATCTGTGAGAAACWCCGACAGCAGGTGATTTTATCAAAAAGCAATGTAATCTCAGAGAAACAGAGATACAATACACTTCTGAAAGTCARCCTCTGAAATCTGGAGATGAATTTGGTGATGTCATGAAATCAGACCATTTCCTGGAGGTGARTGTGGTGGTTTCCTGAAGATTATTTCTAGCTATTACAAGTTCAATAGCATTCAACCATTACTTTGTTTTCATGGTGCTCTCTAGGGAACCAGTGAARTAGTGGAAAACCTATTAACTTCTAAATTTAGACCTGTTTCCTCATTTCATAGAGTTAGCTAACTACAGCATGCCACTGCCATGTATGATCCGCTCAGCTGCATGTCTTGGTCAGTTATKCCACTGTGGGCTACACACCAGATCCTCAGGATTGTTATTAATAATATATTAATAATATGCTATTTAGTCATTTTCAAGGCTGTTCCACTAAATTTGTGCACTATGAAATCTTATTCTGTGTATATGTGGGGATCCAGCCTTATAATCACTAATAACATACAGGAAAATCTTCATATCTAAAGCTCCATAGAGGATAAATTAATATTTGCTTGCCTAAATCCAGTTCTACAAAATTTCTTGAAGTTTATTTCAGTGCCATTTATGTTTCTCTGCTTCAGTCTATTGTAGCATTAGGGCATATAATTTACACATTCAAAATCAAATCATGTGCAGAGGAGACAAACATCCCTGTCCACCTGTTTTTTCATCCTCATTCATTTTGATTTTCTTTATGATGGTCATAAACAAGACTTAATTTCTTCAGATTTCTGTASCAAGATCAGTTCCCGTGAAGTGAAACTCAGCCTGTGGTTTATTGGAGAATGCCAGCCTAGGCTCGACTCTTTTTGTTGGTAGAAAGAAAGCAAATGACAATGAACAATTTTTTTTTTTTTTGTAACAAGTGAAATGGAATATTTTCAGCAGTATTTATTTATATAGATACAATGTGTTTCAATTCTGGGCTTTCTTAGTTTATTAATTCTTGGTTTATTCAATCCTGGAATATTTTATCTAAAGAAATATGGATTTGCAGAACTGTCAGTGATGGGATTTGTTGCTTGTGAAACACTAGAAGGAAMAGATAGTACTGTCTTATGCATTTTGATATGTTTGCTGTAGCATGTCTCAACTCGGCAATTTTAAATTGCATTTCTATGTACTGATTTTTATCACAGTGCTWAAAACTTTTAAAGATACAGTACTGCATTGTAGTTTTCAAGTTCTATTTTAACTTCAGGAGAACACAGGAAAGTAAAGCAACATATGAATATAGTCAGTAAACATGCATTTGATTAAGTTTTTCAGATAATTTCTGTAGTTAGACTGAGTTCATTGATGGTGAGGAAGAGATGTTTAAACAATAAATAGTAGTAATAAATAATTAAAGTGATAAGTAAGTAAGTAAATAAATAATGAAATAAACTGTAGTCCTAGGGTAAACTCTTTTCAGCTGCAAATTCACAGCTCTATGAGTCCTTATCATTGAGCTGTTTGAGTAATGTGAAAGCCAGAATCAACTTGCTCACAGCAACTGGCTAAGTGCCATGGAATATTTATTTGCTTCTGACAAAATTCTTTTGCTGATTCCACATCCTATGTTGTATCAAATATCTGTTATGTGACCCTRCTTGGTAAGACTCTTGCAGCTACCCCTTTTTGGGATCAAGAGACTGCCTTTTTGCTTTTCCCTCTTTTGGAAAGGATCTGTAAGACATCCTTCCCTCCCCAATTCATATAGCTCTATTATTTTAAGTAGCTATGCATAATGTTCATAATGAATCCACCTGCCAAGCTTAGCAGCATTTCTTCTGTGCAGTCACTGCTAAATAATTCTTGCTTCTTTTATATTGATCATAATATTTTGTGATCAAGATTAATTGTTTATCCCATGATTGCAGAGCACAGCCCCACCACCCCTAGATGTCACTGTAATAATACAAAAAAAGAGTAGCAGCCTTAAACAGTAGCAGAATTGTTTTACAGTTAAGATGGTCTTCAATGAAATTCAGGGAACTTCATAAACAGATTTCAATCTATGGATTAGGGAGAAAAAAAAGAAGATGCTTTCTTCACATTCACCTGTATTTTGCACAAGGTTCTGTGCCGGTGGAAGTCAGTGGAGAACACGGTTCAACCAACAACTTGGTTTCAGCTTCTGTTCTGAAAAGCTTTATCATGAAGGTCTTATTTTGTGCGAAGAACCTTCTGGGCTGTGGTAAGCATTGTCACATTTTATTTGTTCAGGTTTTTTAGTTCTACTGGACCAACTTCTGAAAAATATTCACATTTCATATATAAAACTGTATTTGTTTATTTGCACACACATAAAAATAAAAATATGCTCTTTTCCTAGGCAAATAAAGATATTTAAGTGAATAATACTGTTCAAATTTTTGTGTTGGCATATTGAAAAAAAAAAATGAAGCCCAAGGGCTGGTTTTCCTAGGCTGGAAAAAAAGTTAAAAAATTTAAATACAATAAATAAATAAGTATGAAATAAATACAATGCTTGAATTAGCAAAGACAAATCCATGACTGTTTTTCTCTGCATGCAAAAGACATATGCAATCTGTGAAATGTTTCTACCGTAGGCTGAASGGGAAAGGGGTGTAACCAGCATTTCCTTTTCAGTCTGAAAATTTACAGGAATGCAGCAGGACATCTGTATGGAATTAGTATGACTTCTCTCCCTCATACATTGAGATTCATGTGTCTGCAAACTCAGAGTCTGTAATTTTAAATCCAGATTTATTTTACCTAATAAAAACATCAGGACTGATTGTACCTTAGGGTGTAATATTTAAAAAGATCAAAATTAAGTTTTTAAGGAAGTGAAAATAAAAACAGATAGTTTCATAATGTTTTAAAGTCTTTGAATCTTTAGTTTTCTTTAGATATGTTTAAGGTGTTGTGTRTAGCAGCCTATACACCAAACCTTATACCTGTATTTGCAGGCAATACAGCTGGATTTTGGAGCTTCATTGTACTCAAAAAATCCTCCTTGCTGGAAGGCCACATGCCAAACATTTCTGCCAGTTTTCTTAYGGAATTTGCACTGGTGCGTGACCTATTATTTTTCCTTCCTATAGTCTTTATGCTGTATATAACATAATAATTACAACCTGCTGGCATAGAGCTGCTGAAATACATTAATGCAAACTCTGAATTGTTCTTAGTACATGTAGTRCTGTCACAGTTGTTTTAAACATTACATAATGACAATATAAAATATTATCTATTATACATTTTATATAAAACACGTAATAGATTTTATTTCTCCTTCAAGCGTGGACCTTCTAAAAAAAATCTCCTGAACAATGATCAGAGTTGTGTAAACCAAGATTAGACTGATCCAGTCTGCTTCAATTTGCAGTTGAGCTTTGCCTTTCATAGGTGTGTGCCTAAATCAAGGAACTGTTGTAATAATAATTTAGCATGGGACATCACAAAATCCTGTGCCGCAGGCACTGGGATAACCCTGCTTGAGGAGGGATGTAGGACTACATACCCCACCATGGTCCCTTCCCACTTGAACCATTCTGGAATTCTAGGATTCCATGAACTCGACATTTGCATCAGTCTTACAGCATGTAACAAAGCCTACCTGTACTTATATTCCATGAAGAAGAGACAATTCCTCTTTTAATTTGGTAAAAATTAAGTTTTATTCAGGATGCAAAACCAATCATGGAATCATAGAGTTGTTGAGGTTGGAAAAGGCYTCTAAGATCAATGGGTTCATCAAAGAGGAAGAACACAAAATGATCAGCACAGAAAACTGTGACTATTTTTTTGTTCAGGATTACTTATRTTTAGATAATGATACTGTTTAATTCAGGGGTTATCAGAGAACATGTCACCTCAATGAATTTTAGGACAGCTGAATCCTTGCCTTCTAAATATGTTGTTCAAGAGAAGCTGAATCAGAAAGTAGTGCTTAGAGGAACCTATAAAAGGACAACTACTTAAAATCATCCAGCTATAAAGTTACTTTATGTTTAAATGACTAAAACCACATTGTCCAAGTTTAATGCTAGATGAAGCTTCTCCTGAGTAACTGAGCCCTTTTATGTGCTACACCTACCGACGCCCCAGGGTAGAGCTTCTAGAATAAAATAAAATAATTATTGACTGCACACATTTTCTTAACCTGGGAATTACTGTAGCAGCTCTGTGATTCTTTTTTCAAAGACAAAACAGAATATCCAATAATAACTGTTGTGTTTTTTATCTTGTTTAACTTGAATGACTTTAAAATAGACACAGRTGTTCAAGCTCTGTGTAAGGATAGCTTCAACCTCCTGTTTAATTTACGATGTATACACAAATCTTATTTCTATTGCTAGGTTTTGTCATAAAATCCGGTTAACTTCTTCTGTATCTAGAAAAAGAAGAGAGATATTGCTTAATTTATTTCTTTTTTTTTACTTTCTCATTTCCTTCTTTTTGATCACAGATTTCAGAGTTTAAAGAGCAATTTAACTCCTGTTAGCTGTCTAAATTAGGAAGATTTCACTTTTGTTTGCCATCACTTAAAAACAAGGAAAAATCAGTACAGAGCTTTATTCTTCTATGTTAAAACAAAAAAAAAAATCCCAAATAATATGAGGTCTTACAGACAGAACACACAAATCACTTTTGGAATGATGTGCTAAAATATTTTGCCTTGTTTACCTTTTTATKTGTGTCACAAAGGTAAAGAATCAGCTATTGCAAGCTGGATAATCCTTTTGTAGCTGAAGCTTTGCAGCATTGAGAGATCTTTTGTTTAATTGCATGGAATAGTTCTCTCATGATGTCTTTYGATACTTTTATGCTTTTTTTGAATTGTTTTATGTCTTAAGTATCTTCCTCTTTTATTTTATAAGCCTCACTTAATGTTTTTTTTTTTTCATTTTCAATATACCTCAGTCAACATACACTTCCTATACRTTTTTTCCTTCTGCAATGGAAACATTGTTTTGAGACCACTACTAAACTCTTTTTGGATTTTATAGATGATAAAACTGAAAYGGTGGAATAATTTATCTATTTGTTACCTGTGCAAAGGACTTTATGTGAATAAATATTTTGTTTATTTATGTGAATAACTATGTGAATAATATATTCATTTATATATAATAATTAGGTGAATAATATATTCACTTATATATAAAAGAATTATTAAAAATATGAATCAAAATTGCTTCTTAAAAGGCTGCAATGTCCTTCATATGCATTGAAATTTTCCAGATGAGCACAGAGATAGAAGAAATCAGAACTCTTCACTTATTTTTTATTAATAATAAGTTTAGAGTGGRAATAAATGAGTTTTATCTCTTTTTGCTTACTAGTTTTCATTTTCTGTTTACCAAATTATGGGCATATACCAAATCAGTGCCTATATTTAAACAGTGGGGAAAAAAGGAAGTTAGGCCAACTAATATAATTCCTGGCCTGAAATAATGCTGAAAAAGAAATAATTCAAGTTTCCMTGTGAAAACAGTAACATCAAAAGTAACCAAAAGAGGCTCATCAAAAGGAAGGAAAGCACAGGCAGAGAACAAAGCAGATAGACTGAATTTAAAAAAAAAATAGATATTGACTATGTCATCTGAGCAATGCTTTTGAAACTGTCTCAAATGACAATCTTCTAAGTAAGACAAAAAATCACAGTATAGACTAAAATATTTAATTTTCTAGTATTTATTCCATTTCCTGATTAATGATGATCTGGAGATAGCACAATTACACTGGAGGACAGGATTAGAAATCAAAATGGTCAGATATATTAGACAAATGGTAAAAAAACCCCAAAGATAAAACCAACCAGCCAAGCAAAAAGAGCAAGCAGCTCAGTAGTTCTTACTGGTAAACTGCTGGCATCTGCAGCAGATCACCTGCAGCTGTGCAGAATTCCTGATGTACAGGTTAAATGGTCAATTTGTCCATTTTCTTTTTGCTTTGCAGCAGACAGGRTTAATCAAATGAATTTCCAAGGTATTTTCCAAAAATATTTTAAAATAGATCTCTTGTGAAGATACCAGAGAAATTTACCAGATGAAGGCTGGCACTCCTGAAAATGTAGAGGTGTGGATTTGCTCCAGTGGGGAAGAGGGAACAGAGCTGAAAAGAGATTTTTAATCCTGACATTGTCTTGTAATTTCTACTTTTAATACCTGTGCTGATCTAGATATCCACCAYTGGGTGTTTTCAGTGATTCAAATAATGAATAGCTGAGAATGTTTTTAACTGTCAAAAAAAGGTGGCCATTGAGGGACATAATTTTCAGCACTGTAAGAAATTATTTACACCAAATAAGTCTAGTTTAAGGGGATCCTGCATTTGCAAAATGATTGTCTATGTGTTTACTTTGTTTCAAAATGTCAAAATAATCTGACTGGCTTTACTTAAAAGGATCTCCCACTCTTGCTTGGGAAGAAAATTTAATTATTTAGGGAAAGTGTGAATTAAAAATAATCTGTATTTTGAGCTTTCCTCTGGAAATATTTTCTGTATGCAGATGTACACTTGTATGTTTTCTGAATATCCACTATGTAAAACATTTTGAACAATTTTTTATTTGAATTGGTCAGACTTGAAGTGGAAGTTCAGCTAAAGCAAAAGAGGCATCACTCATTCTTCTCCGTCAACTAYGCAATGTAAATATATGATGGCATCCTCTGTGAAAAATGCTTTTCTATTTAATAACATGTAGGGAATAGGATAGGAAACAATCTGGGATTAGCAAATTCAAATGCTTTTCAGGAGTTGGGAGRTATTATGTAAAATATCCTTCCTGAAGAAATCTAGTTTCATCCCACAAGTACTTCTAGTCTTAATTTCTACTTTTTCTAATGCAGACCTGTGTTCCCATATTATCCAAGAAGCTTCTAATTATAGCAGTAACTTAATTTATCATATTGCAATTTTTTTTATTAATTTCCTTCCATATTTTTAAGAGAACTGCTCTTAGCTAAAGAACCCAAGTCCTTTGGCAATGATTTTCCCTCCTTAACTGTAGCAGTGGCTTTTATGGACAGCTATTCCARCTTTAACAAATGTAGTTCTAACGTGAATGATCAGAACAAAATCATTACTTTAAATCATGTCTGCACCCATGAAAATTATTTATGATCCCCATTCCAACAAAGACAGCTTTCTTGGTAAGCATTAACTTGTATTCATATTTATGGAGACCAAACTTATCAAAAGTAAGACATCTTGCCCAATCTTGACCAGTGAATGTTTAGTAGTTTTTTGTGGTAGTCCCTTTCAAAAATCTATCAAGGGGCTCTCTAGTTCTCTTTGGGTTTGAATGCAAGGAGGTCTCCCGAGTCTTACAAATCATTTTACAAATCACTGGTAGCTGCTGACTTTGCTTTTGTTACTGTGCTCARTATTTCCACTTTCAAATTATGTCTCTCTTGGCTTTAAATCATAACTTTCCCACTCCTTAATTTATAGCCCACTCTTGCTGTGTAATTGCTTTTTTTTTTTTTTTTTTTGTTTTGGGGGGGGGGGGAAAGAGTTGTTTGTTTATTTGTTTCATTGCTTTTCTTTTTTTTCCCTTAGAGATTTTCTAGTTTCTTTTTTCCAGATGTTCTGTCTTTAATTTCTGAGAATTGCTTCTTTATCCCTGTGTTTCCTGATATCGAAGACCCTGAGCTTATCTCTAATCAGTTCTTTGCTTTTGATTCCTTGTGTTCTATCTACCYATTCTTTGTGTTTTCTGGAGACAGTTACTCACCCAAAGTGGCATGGAATCCTTCTCTTTTCCTGACTACTTTAGTTGCATTTCATTCATGACAGGTTTARTAGCTTCTGCTTTGAAGAAATTCCAAACCTCACTTACAATCAGTAGGCTCCTGAAMCCTTCTACCCAGTGGTCTTTATAAAATAGCGCATTAAATAAGTCCCTTTGTTTCTCAAGATCTTTAAAGACAAACCCTTCCAGGCAAAATTATTTTTGCTAACCTTACAAACTTAAGTGAAATCAGCTTCTGATCTGCCAGAACATAGGTCTGTAAATGGAGCCTCTTTTAGAGCCACTGGGCAGTAAGTTGGACAAGAGAGTGTCTCTGTGACCTCTTGGCTAGGGGGTTTTGTTTCAGAGATAACAAAACATGGCTCTTTGCTTCTCATCCCAGAATTAGAAGTGACAGAAAATATGCAGGTGGAGATAAATTAAGCWGTTACATGTTCTAGTTTTGTTTTAAAACAAAAGAAAAAAGTTTCCTGGTAGTTCAAAGGGACAAATCTTCTCAGATGACAAAACCAGATTGTGTCCTGCTGTTATCATAATGACCTGCAGCCWGCACTTAGGGACTGTCAGCAGGGCGATGTTTTTGTTTGCATTGAATTTGTTTGCTTTCTACAGGTCGCTAACTATTCTGCACATCTAGGTGAATGCGTGCTTTTGGCCTCAAAAAGCAATCGGGAAATTTCCTAAGCCGGGGTTTTGTTAGGATGGTTATGTAGGGAGAAACAGCAAGCAGGGAACAAGTAAAATTTTCAGGTGTGAACTTGCAAAAACTGCTCCTGAAGGAAACTGCCAAATAATCCAGTACCACAAATCCCTGTTCTTGGTGATTTTGATGTTCGGTAGCAAAACCACCATCCCCGAAGGCTCAGCTAATCCGAGCCGGGAAGGAGCTCTCGGGTGTCAGGAATGTGTCAGGCGTTCCTGTGTCCGACCTCACTAGCAGGGCAGGTGTTGGAGTCCCGGACACATCCTTGGATGCAGCACTTTCCGTGGGAGCTCCCTGTGCTTCCACAGGGATGGCTTTTGCTCACAAGCCTCTCCGCACGGGCTTGTGTCCATCCAACGGCGAAGTTCTGAGGTTGKGGTGGTGCAGGGGAGACGAAAGAATGCGAAGAACCCCCTTTGGGATCAGCTCTACCTGCGCTGCTCGCCCTCTGAAGCCCCTCGGCTCCGGAACAGCCTCCGGCACCCGCCCTCTGCCCGCCCCCCTCATCCTTCCCTCTGCCTCCTCTCCTATGCTACCATCCCCTCTTCCCGGCCCCTGCCGCGTGTGTGCGCCCCCTCCCGCCCCCTCCCTCTTCCTTTCCTTCTCCCCATCCCCAACCCGCACCGGCCCGGAGGCACCGGCCCCTCCTCCGGCTCTCTCCGCTCCGCCAGCCCGCTCTAAAACCGCCCCTGGCGCTGGGCAGGGGCTTTTTGCTCCCATCTCGCTCTGTCCCGGCACGTTTATTTAGGCGCGCTTAATTATCGTCTGGTTCTTATTTTTGCAGGGGAAATTCAGCGCAGTTCTCTTGGATTTCCTGTTGCGGCGGAGGGGAAGAAAATCCCAACCTACTCGCCTTTTTTTCCTCTTTTTTCCCCCCTCTCCGCAGAGGGGTACGTGCGTGCGGGTGCGAGCAACGTGAAGTCCGGGCCCCGCTGGCCCCGCCGTGTCCGCGGCGGCGGCCGGGCAGGCTGGGGAGCACAAACGGCGGAGTTTCCGCCGCTGAAGCCCATCCCCGGCCAGGAGCCGAGCGGTGCCTGCTGACGGCGGTGCGGGACCGGCGCATCCCTGCGCGGCTGCTTCCCCGGTTCCCGCCGGGATAGCTGCAGGATGGGGAGACGGCGGTGGCTCTGGGCGCTGCGCGGCTGCTTCTTCCTATGGCTGGGTTGCCTGGCGCTGCGGACGCACGGAGCGGCCGGGCGGCAGCAGCAGCAGCAGCAGCAGCATCCACCACCGGCGCTCCGCGCTGCGGGAGGAGCGGGCGGCTCCTTCGCCGCCGCTGCCGCTTACCGGGAGGACCGGATCGGCCGGGTCCGCAGGCGAGGACAGCAGGACGCGCTCCGCGGGTAGGGACAAGGCTGAAACCCCGTCCCCGCCGTCTGTCCGATCACTCGGGCGTCTCCCCAGCCCCTTCCCCACGGGTGCCCTCGGTGGTGTTCGTGTAGCCCCCGCTGCCGCTCCCCTTCCCTCCTTTTTGTAGGGCTGAGGACTTATGGTTCACTGAATTGAGAGTCTGGTCCTTGGCTGTTGAATCTGGTCTCCTAATTAGTTGAATTTAATTAAAAGCAGACATTGTATGGGACTATTACAGCTAAAAGATGGACCCCATTGGGTTTCTTGATCCAGCTTGTTCTGATACTGTGATACTTTGACATTTTTGTTTTGGGTTCTACATAGAAATGGTGCAAAGTCTTTCTGGTTTTTTTCTGTTTTGGAGACTTCTTGGGTGTTTTGAATTAGTTTATTTGTCTTTATGAGCAGGCTTCCCTTCTGTCCTCTGTCAGATGACAGCATGAAGCCTGTTTTTATAGCAAGGCTTCTCAGACTTTGTATGAATGCAGAATCAAACTCATCCCTTCTTTATCCTCAGCTGCAGCAAAGATGAATGTGGCCTGCTCTTGCCTCATCCACCTCTCCTCTTTATACTGATCAGCTGAACTAACCCACAATAAAATGCCTTGGAGAAAGATTTTGTTTATTTGGGGAGGATTTTTTTTTTTTTTGTAGACAGCTTTACTATGCACTTTTTGTTTGTTTGTTTGTTTTATGCAGCTGAATTTTTCCCTTATGTATATGTAAAACACTAAATTCTCTTTGGAGTGATTAATATTTTTGCATATGTATTTATTGCTTTTTATGTGTTGCAGGCCAAATGTTTGTGGCTCTAGATTTCGTTCATATTGTTGCCCTGGATGGAAGACACTCCCTGGAGGAAATCAGTGCATTGTTCGTAAGTGTCTGATTCCAAGCTTCTACTGCTCAAGGGGTAACAATAAAAGTAGACATTCTTCTGTGAGTCACTGTTCCATTCAGTATGAGAAAAGACAATTGAGTTCTGTCTTTTACCTTATTTTTTAAAATGAGAAAAAGAGAAAAAAATCAAGATGGATTTACAGGTCCATGTTCCTTGTAACTGAAGGGCTGCCCAATTGCGTTGGTATGTTCATAAGAGACGTGTCTCCACCTAGTTTTTTTAAGAAAACCCATGACAATGAACAAAAAAAGGAAAAAAAGAGAAACCTTTGTTAAATCAAATACTTAACTCTAGTAACAGGAAAAAAAAAAAAAACCAAAAGGTCTTGCTATGAGCAGATCAGGTCTTGAAGTTTTCTGGAACTTGGAATTGCAGTCAAATAGGAAGGTTTTTTAACATCTAGGGTGTTTATTATCTTGTCTGTCATTTTTAGTTGTATGTTAATAGCTGTCAGGTGTGTAGACTGGCTGCCTGGTAATGGTAGATAGTAGGTGCTCTGCTGACAAATGTGACTTTGGACATATGAGGCTTGGCAAAAAAGAATTAAAAAAAGTTGTGTGTATGGGGAATGTGCTCATACTCTAGGGGGGGTGGGAGGGTGGGGGTGATGTCTTAGGGGATATTGTCTCTCTTGAAGTAGAAAATTTATTTTCTCCCTGTTAGATACAAGCTGATGGTAGACACACACGTCCTTCAGAAATTACATTTTCTGTCTGTTTCCATTCAYTCTAGCCTGTCGCTGTCTGTTTTGTTAATAAGTATGCTCAGCTTCAGAATTCAGCTTCAAGAATATATTGCCCTTTATGTAAGCAGTGGAGGTCTTTGTAATACTCCATCTAATAAATTGTAGACATACCGGGTGAAACTGGGGARGGAAAGGGTGATAAGCCATGGTCTGCCAAGCTTTTGACCTTCAGTGGCTTTTTTTTTTAATGATTACCAGGCTCTCCCACCTGCTCACATGTATTGGTTTTCCATGAGTAAACTTGCCTTGGTAATATTGGGAATAAATKCCATGTATCACTTACTTTCACCTAAAGTTGACCCAGAATTTCCCAGGATAACGGTGTCATTCAGAGGAAGATACTTTTATCAGTGTCCCTGTGGAATGAAAGAAGTTGCTCAAAATGATCTGTTCACAATTATCAACTCTTTCAATACTGGCTTGCTTTAAGGTAGAGTTTTTAGGAAGGATTAAGGCTGCCTGTTACACTGTTGATAGACTTTCCAGATTCAGCCRTGTGTCTGGTTCAAATGTTACTAGAGCCTTTCAGAAATCCTTGCAAGATACCCTTAAATTGTGACTCTCAGTGCTTCTTAAGGCCTTGGTCTCAGGTCTGTTCACATCCAGAATGATCTTTGATTATTATTAATTTGTGTGCACAAAGGACTGTTTCATCTCCTACTTACTGCCTGAAGTCTCATTGCAGCTTTCTATCATGTTTGGAGGGTGGATGATTTTGCCAGACCATCTGTAATATTGTCTGTGACATTTTTCTGTTTCTGCTTTTGGTGAAGGTTTAAGTGTGCTTACATTTAATGTCAATTGAGATGATGTTCTTTACAGCTAGAGTTCATCTAGGCAAAACCACCTACACAGGATGCTGTACAAGCTACCAAACTTCTTACTGGAGATGTGCTGATTATAGTTGATGCATAATGTAATCGGTGATTTTAAAAGTAACATTTGATGAGGAGAAATCCATAAGCCAGTCATAGATCAAAAGGAAGCCATTCTGACCGGACAGTGTTTCCAGCTGATGATGTGGTGGTGGTTGTTGTGGTCTGTTGTTTATTTATGATTAAAAGTGATCTTTCATCTAGAAATCAAAGGTCTTCTTAGATTGACTCTTTTGTTATATAGAATAAACTRTACTGGTGAAAGCATATTTAGGGTATGCTTTAAGGTCTAGAGCTTTTAGCTGATTAAAAAAATACTTCTTAACAGATAACAAACTGACAAAATGGACTAAATGTAAACCTTGCTTTATCAGGAGATTGAYCTGTGTTGCATAAAGATGGACTGAACAGGAATACATGAAAACAGCCTTGTTTCCTATGCTTGTCAAGTTCTCACTTTTGCTTCTGCTCATGGAGAAAATATTTCAAGTCAGTCCATAATCCCACAAACTCTTTCAGTTCTGCCTTCTCATTTGGGGCATAGTTGTAGGGAAATTTAATGATAAATGTAGACGATGCATGTTGTCTCTTTTTGATGCCTAGATAATGGTGTTGGCAAGTGATCTACTGAAGGTGTGTGTTCCATTGCAGTGCTTCAGTGGAGATGTGCTGCCAGATTATTTCATTCTCTCAAAACTTACAAAGAAATTGTGATTCTTGATTGGTTTGGTTTTTTTTTTGTTTGTTTGTTTCTTTTGCTTTACAAGTTGTTTCTCAATATGTGTCTTTTTTTACAACCTGTGCTGTGCTGGCTCTTACTCTTTCAGACTCTCTTGATGAGAGATTTACAAACTGAGCAGATTCATTTGATGTGTTAATTTAGAGCCTTTTAGCTCTTTTGTTTGTGATTCTGTTCACTCCTTTGTGCAATGGAGCTGTGCTGGATGGTGAGTTAGAGGGGAAGGCAGGACTTCAGGTCATAAGGAGTGTGGCTCATCATCAGGCACCTGACACACACTAATGGGGTGGACAAGCTCTGTTGGGGTTTTTATGGCCAGTTTCTAAATAATAGTGTGGGAATACCTGTGTACAGAAAACTACGTGTAGTGAAGCAACACAAAATCTGCAAAGTYCTGCATCTGGACATTGACTTCCCACAAAACTGCTTGGGTAAAGGGTGGATAATCTTTGGGAAAAAAAAAGATCCTAAAATGCCTTTAAAATAGRAATTAAAAGAATGAAGCCTGCAGCATAAATTGGCACTGTTTATCTTCATTCAAGTCTTGGATTCTTGGTAATATTTTCCGTGGGTCTTGTGGTCTGAAAGGCATATTTTTACTAATTTTACATTACTTGTGTAACTGACTAGTATTTCTAATTAGGGAAAGAGTTGATTACCTGGTTTCAATGGTCAGGTCAATGAATATGCCCTATTTGTTTGTGGTTGTCCTGAAATTTGTCAGAGATACTGATTATGCCAAAATTTGGTTTGCTTTAGTTAACTTTAAATTACCTTTAARAACTGTCCAAATGAAGTGAGTTTTCAAGTGTTGTCTTGTTTTTCCTSCAGTTTTAGACTCAGTTTACTGTTAATACCCATCACTATCTTTCTGTGTTTTCCCTCAGCAATTTGCAGAAATAACTGTGGTGATGGATTTTGTTCCCGTCCCAACATGTGCACCTGTGCAAGTGGGCAGATATCACCTACATGTGGATCAAAACCTGGTAAGGACTTACTTTATTTTCATTAGAGATTTCATTTAAAGTCATTCTCTTTAAGTTTCAATGAAAAAAAAACCCAACATCTTTGACAATAACTTGTCATTACTGCATACATGAATGTAAATTACGTTCCAGTAAGATATCTCAAGTTTTTGATCAAGTGTGATGCACCATGCATGCCATGGTTACTTTGTGTGACAAATTTTTTTTTAAATGTGCCTAAAGAGATAAGCAAGTTTGAGAGTGAATGTGTGCATTGTTTACATTTTCATGGAGACCATTTTTGTAAGAATTGGATATTGCACAGGCTCCAGTGKGATTAAAAGTTCCAAGTTGCTCCATAATAGCCCTGAAAACCCTGACAAAACCTCTTAATGGATGTACATGCAGTACATACAGCATAAATGATATAAAGCTCATCATTCAGATCACATTTCAGAGATCATACAAGGTCATTTTTCTGTGGCCTTTTGCTGCCTGGTGTGGTGTATTTGGCTGATTTTGGGTGTCTCCCTGCAGCGCAGCAGTGCAGCATCAGCTGCAGGAATGGCGGGATGTGCGTGGACCARCGGTGCCAGTGCCAGAAGGGCTTCTCTGGGGCCCACTGTGAACAGCGTAAGTCACTGCTCTGTCCCTTTTCACAGCAAAGCCAYAGGAGTTCTGCCAGCTGGACCTGTTGCTTTAGCTACAGGAGGAAGGTGAAAAAGCCAGTTTGCTGAAATGCAGTGAAATGCCTGGAAGAAATGCTGGGTTTGGGGTATGATGTTTAGCCAGCAGTTGGTTTGTGCATGAAGTGCTTTTGTATTGTCTAAAGTTCAAATTACAGCTTGGATTCTCCAAGCAGTTTTGAAAACCCTCGGGGAGCAATGTCACTGTGCTTCCCACTCTTCATACCAGATGTTCACTAGTTTTTCATTCTCTTTAACAAAGTTTTCTCTATCTTAGAACAATAGCTTTCCTGCTGGTTTGAAGCATGTTTTTCTGTTTTCTATTTGTCTAAAGAAAAAAAGATTGAATAGTCAAACCTTTTGGATACTTTTTTTGGGTTGGCAGACAAGCTAGAAAATCAATTATTTGCCCAGCTTTACCTGTAACAGTGTTTACAAGATGTTGCAATTTAGCAAACAGTAAAAAAGGCTGTAGGGAAGAAAGACTCAAAGTATATTCTGAGGCCAGCTGACTGCTAATTAGAGAAATTGTTTGCATAAAGTAGTCAGAACTAGAAACAAACACAGGGGAGCTATGCAAAAAAACAAATTGAATTTTGTAGAAAGTAATTTTTTTCCCCTTAGTTGTTTTTGCAAATGCGGGAAGGCAGTCTTGTTCTTACTTTATCTCTAGCTGGATAAAACTCTCTAAAATTCCAGCAAAGAGTTGTAACCCTAAACTGTGTCACTAGTCCCATGAAATTTTCTGTTAAGAGCTCCTGGTMCCTTCCTGCTGTTGTTCAAGTATTGGGTCAACACCTGAATTCTCAGATGAGGTATATTTCCAGTGAATAAATGAAAAGGTGACTGAATTTTCAAGTGGAGACCCTGAAGCTATCCAGAAAATCTAAACCARCTTTTGGGATTAGTTTCAGTGTATAGGACAGTTAAATTTTCAAGCAGGATTGCATATTTGTCTTCTAGACAGTCTTAAGAATGCATTTTTATTTCTATTTAGAAAAATGTAGGTAATTATGTTAATTAGCGAGACTGCTGAAGTGTCATTGTTCATTAATTTTACGTGTGCATTCTCAGTAAAAGCTAATTCTGTTCTGTGCTGCTTGGTAAGAAGTGAGGCTTTATCACAATTCTACATTATTTTGTGCTCCCCCCATGATATGCACACGTCCATTTTTCCAGTTTGAAATTATTACCTTCTCTAGGTTGCTGAGGTTCTTTTGCACTGGGTACTCAAATGTGTTGCAAATGACACTTTTAAACTGAGAATAYGTGTGTAGGAACACAGCCTAATGACTTCTAGACCAAAAATTTAAAAAAATTAAAGTTTTGTGACTGTCCTGTAAGATGAAATGTTTTGATTTTGAGCATGTGTTAATTTTTGACAGTTTTGAAGCAATGAGCTGAAGCATTGAGCCTGGAAATAGACACAATTAATTAAGGCACTGTTTTGATGGGTGTTTTTCAACCTCACCGAAGAGCTGTCTTCCTTTAGAAAATTTCAGTGGTTTGGCAGGAAGATTTGTTCTTGATTCAGACCATTGGTAATCAGCATGAGTGGGTGCTCTGAAGTCCCATGACAGTGACATATCTTCTTCGTCTAAATATACTGTGAATTTATGACCCTTTCCCCTCCCTCCCAGCAAAAATTTTATTTTTTGTTGGGATCTTTAAGAGACACAGTTTTTCCAGGTACTTTAAAGATGGGTTAAGTGGGCAGTTCTTTTCCCTTGCCTCTAAACATCACTCCTTCTTCCAGCAGCATCAACTCTGACAGATAATTATCTGTCTCTTGGTCTCCCCAGGCCTCGCTTCTTGAAAGGTTTCTTGCTGTTGTGACTGAGCAGCGCAATTTAACATGCTCCAAAAAACACCTGGAAATCTTGGAAATATAATATTGRAAATAATATTTGAAATATCATTGCCATGAGTTTTTAAACAWTTYTTTTTGTTTTGTCAATTGAAGCTGTCTGTGAGAATGGCTGTCAGAATGGAGGACGATGCGTTGGACCCAATCGCTGTGCTTGTGTCTACGGCTTCACTGGCCCTCAGTGCCAAAGAGGTAAAAGAAATTTAAGGAAGGAGACTGTGAACAGATTGTATACAAAAAAAATGTTGTGTGTACATGTTCTGTGCGGTGTATTTTCTGGCTCTGCCGGTGAGATTTCAGTAACCATTTTTTATTTTTAAGTTTAGGATTCATCTTCCTTTTTTTTTTTTTTTGTTTGGTAGACAGATTAAAAATTGACAAAGCCTAATTGGCAGGAATTTTGGCTAGTTTAGGCTATGTATTTTGTTCCTATGGTAGTTAAAAGATTGCTGTCTTTTGCTCTCAGCTACATGAAATAACAACTCAGCAAAATTGCTAGCAGTGTTAGGATTGTGTAAGTCAAGATAATCAAAGGATTTTTTTTCTGTATAACACCACTTCCTTAAGAGAAACTTGGGAAGTAATTTGCTCTGGTTAGTTGTGAAAAAGGCAGAGAAAAACTGAAAAAAATAATCAATTACCAGAGTACAGGGATCAATTCCTAAAGTCATTCTTATTCCAGAATGCATCTTAGAGGTGGCTTAATTGATAAATCTTCTGAACAGGTAGTTAGAAACAGCAATAAAGACCTTTTGAAACTTAACAAAACCCATTAAGGCTGGGTGAGCTCAGACCCTTCATGCAGAGTAAGTTCTCCATCTCCCTGGCATATTTGGTGGCTCTCCCATGGACTTTGTCCAGTGTGTCCATCTTTTTCATGCGCTGAGCCTCCAAGACTGGACATTGTGCTTGGATGCAGTTCCTTGAGTGGCCAATGCAGACTCAGGACTACATCCCTGTGGTCAAGTCTGCCCTCAGCCTGACACAGCCCACACACCTCCTTCTCATTCCTGTGATTAGAAATAGGATTCTGAAGGGAATACTGTGGAATTCCCTGTTTCAAATTTAGCTTTGAAATACTCAAAGCTGTCTACAAATTGGGAAAATGTTTTTGGATTTTAAATTTTTTAAAATTTTTCTTTAACATTTATTAACTATGAAGTCGAAATAATTTCCACAGAGGTCAAGGAAATAAAAAACCCAAATACTGAAAACTCAGGAGTTTCTATTTGCTATTCCAGGTTGTTTTGTATACCCACTAGGTATCACAAGCATGACAGGAATGTAAGGGATCAGTTTGTTTGTTTCTAGTTGGTTGTTGTTTTCATACTTAGAACCTGATTTACAGTTTTCTATTTACCCCAGTCTCTCTATAGTTGCTTCTTATGAAGCAAGCACAAGGACTCAAATCCTATATGGTTTGGTTAGTGGAGAAATATGAAGCAGTATTTTGTTAAAAAATTGTTAATACTTGTAGTCATCTTATAGCCATATACAGAGATACGTCTCTGCAGARTGTTCACATGTCTAAAATAAGAGACTACTAAATCTTCCTGTGCAGAATGGATTTTCAAGGGATAATGCTAGGTTAATTTACAGTTTGAGCTTTACTTCTGAAGGATCTTAACACTGCAGATTCTGCAGTCTGGGCTGTGTGTCCAAGATGGATTGCAGTTATAGCTGAAATATGGCATGATAGAATTGTAATATTCAATAAAGGAAATCATTACTGGTTAAGATATGCTTCTGTTCTGTGGCAACATCCAGGGCTGTGGAATCATGTTAATGCACATGACAGACTCCAGCTGTGATGATGATTCAGAGATTCTATTAATGAAATTTATAAACAGTTTGACTTTGAAAATTTAAAAGATTCTAGTACATACAGGTGCTGCAGCTTAAACTTTGTGAAGATTGGAGGGTTGAAATTTGCTTCCTTACCATTCATTGTGAAATTCTTAGCTGCAGAATTTAAGCCACATACAGGAATTAAACCCTCAGTTGGCATTCAYATTTCCCAGCTGCCCTTGAAACTCCTGGCTTTTCAATTGTGTGTAGGATACTCTTGCACYCCAAAAGTTTGCCTGCATTATGGTGTCTTTGAAAATTGAGTTGTTTTAATTAGAGATTTATATTTTATTGCTTCAAAMTGGAGGTAATGAGCCAAATTTGCTTCTGTCATTGTCAAAAAATACAGCACATACGAAGTTTATGTAACAACTATCTGATAATTGATCTACTTTTTCCACTGTGATAGGGCTAAATAAGATTTTGCCTGATCTTGATGTTGCATAGACGTTCTCATATTCAAATAAAGAAGCTATTAATTAATTTTACTATTACTGTTAATTAATTTTGCTATTAAAGAAAGATGACTCATCTTGATAATGACTATAGAAAGTGTTTAAGTATTAATTTTGTGTATGCTTCACAGGAGTGGAGTACATGAAAAATGCTGTAAAAGATGTCTTAAATGCCTATTTAGTTAAATAGTAATTTGTAATTTGTGCTTTTAATGTAATAATATATGTTTTCYAGTACATTGCAGAATGCAGTGATTTCTTCATCTGTTGTTTGCTAGAGCTGCTTACAATATTTTACAGCAAGAAGTGKCTCAATGGTTTAATTTTAAACCAAATTTAGCAGCAGTCCATTACTCTTTAAGTAAAATTTTATAGTTTAAGGGTGTGAACTTCCCTTGCAAATCACATCAGTTACAAGAGATTTTGKTTTTTTATAATTTTTACATCATTTTGTTCTAAATGCATACTTTTTATTGCTCTTGTAAATTAATTTCTTAAAAATTAGGTATTTTCTTCTTAATACAGAACATATGTAGCTTTCCTTCAGCTTGGCCTCCCRGCCCAAGCTGTATGATAAAATGTGGCTGGTTTTTCAGCTATCTGGGCTCCGAGCAGACTAATTTCCGGGCTGGAGACAGGAGGCTGAGCAGTAACTAATGACTGGCATGATTAGAGTATTTAACTTGAGGCTTTCTGCTGAGTTAAAAGGAGAGAGCAAAACCTGTTTGGGAGCTCTTGCTTTTTCTGATACATACACTGACCTCTTGTATTACCTCTCAAATGTGATCTTTGGTCAGCTTCTTGTCTTTGGTTTGTAAGCGCAAAAGATTCCAAGGTTTTTGTGTGGTGTTTTTAAAGGGAAAAAAAAGGTTTAAATTTATGCAGCTGAGTTTTCCCAGTGAAAATAATAGAAAAAAAGAAAAAGCAGTAGAGTATGAGGTCTCATTCTCAGTTGTATGCTTAAGGGCCTTTTTTTTCTAGCATGACCAATTCCTTTGATTTCTCAAGATGGTAAATGATACTTGCATTACTGCTCATGGCCTGTGCATTTTTTAAATTTATAATTTTTAGAGATATGAAGCTGTGAAAAAGCAAGGATGTTTTCTTCCTTCTTTATCATGGGATAAAGGAAGGAAGAAGTGGGAAAGGCAAATCTTGTCACTGATGTAAGTTTGCCTTTGTCCCATACAGAGGGAGAAAGAAGAGTTCTCCTTTAGTCTGTGCTTAAATAGCTTGTAATGGTCAGCAGATGGGTCTGGAATGTGTGGCTTGTGAAGGGCATCCATTTGAAGAGGGAGGAGGATTTTGGATCCTATCAAGCTTTAACAGGTGAGAAAGAGGGAAAAACAAGGAAATAGCAGCCTTCCAATACCTAAAGGGGGCCTAGAACTGATCTGGAGAGGGATGTTCTACAAGAGCAGGTAGAGATAGGACAAGGAATGATGGCTTTAAACTGCCAGAGGGCAGGGATGGATGGGATCTTGGGAAGGAATTGTTCCCTGTGAGGGTAGGGAGGCCCTGGCACAGGGTACCCAGAAAAGCTGTGGCTTCCTCTGGATCCCTGGAAGTACCCAAGGCCAGGCTGGACACTGGGGCTTGGAGCAGTCTGGGATAGGGGAAGGTGTCCCTGCTGATGACASGGGATGGAACAAGCTAAGCTTTAACCAAAACCATTCAGTGACACTAGGGTTCTATGAACATAACATTAGAACATCTGAACGGGGACAAATTTTGGGTTGTACTCAGGAAATCTTTGCTATGTTTTAGCCCCATGTGTGTATTGCTGCTGATATTCCCAGAAAAAGTGTCTGGACACTTTTTCTGACAGAATTTTGGGGGTTTTTTGGAGTTCTTTTTGTCAGTGGAAGGAGTTAAGAGCCTTTACCTCGTGACAGATGTGGTAAATCAGTGATGGGGCAGTGCCCTTCCTGCAGATGCTTACTGGGTTAATAGGCTCTCTGTAGGTAGAGGCAATAGAAACCCTCCATKGTGCAAGGCAGCAATTTTTGTGTTACTTTTGCAATGCCTATAAGAACTTGGCCCATGTAATTGAAAAATCCTAGGTGGGACAGGAACATATAATGAAGTGGCTCTGGGTCTGAAGARCAGATAGCTGCAGAGGGTAGTGAAAAATTGAGGCAGAAGATAAAGCTGGCAGAGGTTCATTTTGCTGCATACGGGAGAATACATCTGGCATTATTTTCCRGTTGAGAAGGCTCAGATGAAAACTGATCTCAGTGTAATCAGTGATGGTCCCATGTCTAAGGACAATAGAGGAAAAATGAGAAAAAAGACAAAAGGTTTTCCTTCAAGGTGGGAAGAGAATGGAGAAGCTTATCAGCAGCACAGAGAAAAAAAGTAGGAAGAAGCAAAAAGCATTCTCAGTGGAAGTATTGTTAGTGTATAGTAACTGAGGCAAAAGAGTGAAGAATRAAGAATACAGAGCTGAAGTGGAGGCATACTGAAGCAGCTGTTAGGCTCAGAGGTTATAAAGATTCTTGGGGATAATAGGTGTGGTTAAAATTAAACTAGTACAGCAAACTGACAGATTTATATAGGACTCAATGCTTCTTAAATACAGTTTTATTATAAAGAAGCATTACAATAAATATTTAGTCTGTAGTGTAGCTAAAGATGCTTGTGTGTGCTCAAGAAGCTGTGATCAGGTCTAAATGAAGCAATAGAAAATGTAATTCATTAAGGAACTACTTTCTCTGACAGATATTTAGAAGATCTCCTTACTTTACACAGCTTTTCCTGTCTGTTGATCCTAACAGTACCATGAAGAGAACAAAATTCATACTTTTGGCATTCAGACTTTGCCTGTTTGGTCTTAGCCCTGTAATCTCAGAAACTGGAGAACTTCTTGCCATGGAGGCTGTGACAGGTTGTGTTCCAGAGGTTTCCTGTCCTTCAGCTGTGGCTTTTTGCTGCAGGGGTGGCAATAAAAGGATTTGTTCTTCTCAGGTTTGGTTTACTTCAGTTTTCCCTGCGTGACTGTGAACTTCGTTCAGGTGCGTAACAGCAAAAGTGTTCTTTTGATCAGCAAGCTCTTCTCTTTTTGTGGAAGTCCTGGGAAGGTAGCTTTTTCATTTTGTTGTTGAGGTTGGGTTTTTTTCCCCTCTCTTAATGGCTACTATCATCCTGAGTCAGAATTGAGGTTTTTTATGGTCTTCCCGCCTCTTTTCTTTCAGTGTACAGTAAATGAAAGACTGACCTGCCAAACATCAGTTTAATTCATCTTCAGTGCAGTTTTAGCCTTTGGGAAGTGGAGCTGCAAGTTCATAAAGGAGTTGTGCAAGGCCTGTTGAGTGAAGATRAAAGTAATTAGTTTATTGTAGCATGCTCAAAACTGCATGGACCAGTTCACAGGGGATGTTCATGGTTGCTGAGGTAAATACAACTGTTAAATTATCAACTTGAAGTCTAATTTAACTAAAATAAATTAAGTTTAGTTTAATAAAATTAACTAAAAACAAGTCAGCAGCAGTTTAAAACTACATAATGTGAATCTTCCTAAAATTTGCAATTTGCACGGTTCTTGTGTACTTTTATGTCTTAAATTTTTTGTTAGGAAACATTTCTGTCAGCTTTCTCAACACTTCCTGGGAAGCTTAATACAAGCAAAATGCCTCAGTGAGTGATGTTGTTTTTAACAAAAGAAGCTTCGGTTTAGAATAAGAAAGCACACATCTTAACTTCTCTTGGAGATAGGAGATGACAATTGCGTGTACCTGCAGCAGTTGGAGGTGAGTGCCTGATTCAGGACAGTAGGTTAGATTATCTGTGTTGGAAGAACCTGCTAGATATTTTCATTCTGTTTTTTTGAGGCTGGAGGTGTTGTCAAGTGTTAATTACACACGCATTTAAGTGCAGTCCCTGCTCAGCAAGCTTCTACTTCCTCTGCAGGTTCTGACCTGTAGATATTGCCTACATCAGCTCTTGATGGATTACAGCAGGGCACATTCAGAAAGCTGCTYTCATGCTCTCAGGTGGCAATACCTAGTGGTGTTTTAGGTCTCCGGTACTGCATTCCCTGGTTTTACTGTCTATCATTATCTCCAGAAACAAGGTTTTCAAAGGCAAATGTCTACCTAAAGCACTAAAAACCTGTGCTTACATAGTATGTGTTTCCTTGTTGTTGGCAGGTATTGAAAAATTTCTTTCTTCTACTTTTGCAAAAGAATTAACATTTAGAAGTTTTAAAACTAACACAGATAATGCTGATCATACTAATTGCAGTAATGATTAAGAAAGTAGTATAATCGCAGTCAGCGTCTTTCTCTCACTCCCCTCATTTAGTTTTTAATTAAACCCCAATATTTGGATGACTCTGTTTCTTTGGAACCAGCAAAAGAAAAAAGATAAAATTCTTCAATGCAGCAGCTTTGCTGCTTTTGAAGCACTTGAAATCTTCAGTACTATTCACATTGTTCAGGCATGGAATAGGCAAGCACTAAAACGTTTTAGATACGGGCTTGGTGCACTTTGTGTTATAATTAAAATCAGAAATTTGATGCTTTTAAGATAGCTCTACAGCAGTAAAAAGAAAATAAAGATTTCAACACCATCTTCCAAGGGCTGGAGAGTTTTCACCAGAGTACAATGGAGCCGTCCTGCAGCTCAGATAGAGGGATTGTTTCTTTGCTTTGAGCCATTTGAAAGGGAAGCTCTATAACTGTGCTGCGCTAATCTGTGAAAAGAAAGAACTACCAGAATTATTATACTTTGTACTTACAGACAATATATGTATTTTCTTCATATATCTCTCTTTTTTAAACCTTGGAAAGAAGTTTTTTTCCTGTTACCTACAGGAGGAACAAGTCTAGGAGAGCATAAAGTAGTGTGTGTTTTAGTGTCAGGTAGGATTTAGATTGGATTATGTTCTGCATCTAGAGATTGTTCACTGAAAAGTGAAAGAAGGGTTTAATTCTGGTAATATAGAGCAGTGTAGCAAAATCATGGGTGAGGAACATGTTGCAGAAGAGAGGGAAGATGAAGAAGAAAATTTTTGAAAAATTTTGTCTATTCTCTTCCTCTGAAAATTCTGCTCTTTGTCAGATGCAATAAAATGTCACCCTTTTTTTTTCCTAATTATCTGAGAAGAGAGAAAAGATGAGAGCTGAGTCAGGTCATGAGGGCTTTGTTAGAGTTTCAGAAGAAAAAATAATTTCTTTTGAAAAGTAAAGAAGATTATTGATTTTATTTAGATAATTAATTTGTAAGATATCCAGGAAAAAAATCTTTAGATGTTTTCAGAATATCTAGGAAAGTTAGAGATCTTAATAAAATTGAGTCTCCTGTCCATAGGAATTGTCTTTAACAAAGAAAATTCAAAAACCTTTGAAATGTTCATGTGACTAGAGAAACTTCTTAACAAAATTAGCGAGTGCTGATGCTATACATTGCTTATGTGGCATTCTAGGCAAAATTGGAAAAAGGCAGAAATAAGCTAAAGAACCCAGTTTTTAAATACTGGAAAAGGAAGAAAGAATCTAATTTCTTGCTTTTTGTGACTGTAGAATGTATTAGAACAAATTAGAGAAATTTCTTTGTAAATTTACAAATATTGTGTAAAGGAGGCTTGAAAGGTTCTCTGGGTATCTCAGGAACCTTGGAATTTAATTCCTGTAATGGTTATGAATGTCTGAAATTGTTGTTTTACCTTGGGTGTATTTTCAGTGTATGCATATGTTCCATGTTAAATCTGAGAGAGAAGGAAATGAGGGGTTTGCTTATTTCTTTAAATATTGCAGTGGTGGAACAAGGAACAGAATAGGGAAAGCACACATTATTCAAAAACGCCTGAACAGCTGTTTGTGAAAAATTGAGTTTGAAAAATAAGAAATGGGAAGTTRCCTTTTTTTTGTTATGTTTTGCTTGTTTTTTTCACCAAGGGTGTAGTCATTCACCTCAGACTTGTTATGGTTAATAAGAAAAGAGTTTAATAAAACTGTCTCAGTGTTGAGAAGGAAGGGGAGTGGGGAGAACCCAAAACTGGCTCTTAAGGGTTGAAGGTTAGATAGATACCAGATATTTGGAAATAATTTTCTTTTTTTTGTATTTTCTCCTCCTATGTTATTTGAATGCCCTGATATTTTTCGTTATGTCTGTTATGCTGTGAGCTCCCTTACAAATTTTGTATTTCAGAAAAGACTTTGCAAAATGGTTGAGCTCTAAAGATCTAGAAGTTTTTAGATTATTTCCCTCTTAGTTCTGGTATTGGTGAAATGTGTACTGTGCATGTACTATGTACATGTGAAGGACATGGCAGTCTTTCTCTGCCATGACTTCTATTGAACTATTTTTCAATTTAAAATGAATTAAATACTAAGGCTTAAAATTCTTTCAATTGGATTTGCTTTCAAGCATATCTGTCTTGATAAGCATTAATTATRCAATACCTTAAAAGCTGTAGTTGGTATAGTATAATTTTATGGAAAAGAGTAATCCACATATTATTGGGGTAGTTGACTGAAGCCAGTCAAGAGCAAATKGCATTCAGAGTTGCAAAATCTTGGAGTGCCAAAAGTAAAGTGGTTTATTCCACCTCAGACTAGTAAGTCGCTTTATGAGAAATGTGCTTAAATTGTTGATTTTTTGAGAGAACATATGAATTATCTTAATTGTATTCTTTCATATATTTTGTTTGTTAAAATATACTCAGCTGTATAATGTCCCCCTGAAAATACTGTATGAGCCCAAGAGATTTCCTTTCTGCTGAACAAAACSGAAAGATCTGAAGAACAGAAACTGTGCTTTTGCCTCTTCACAGATTTCTGGTCTGTGGCTAGGGTTTCAGTCTGTTATGAACTCACATTATCACAGTAGTCTAGACAGTCATCTGGGGAAATATTTCTTGCAGTTTAAATAGATAATTATAATTCTTTTTTCTAAGGGTAATGTGTGAAACAGTTGTTTTTCCTATTTATGTTAATAATTAGCAACATTGCATTCAGCTGCAATGTCTGTGGTTTTATTAGGGTTTCTGATCTACTGACACTTTTTGCATGCCTTTCTGATTTACACAGGAGTTGGTTATGAAGTGTTTTCCCTCCTCGTTTTGTGAGCATGGGATTCTGAAAGCCTTGGCTTTTGGTGTGAGGAATGATGCTGAACTCCAAAGTGGGAGGCGGGAGTGTGGGAGTTTGCACTGTGCCCTCACATCGTTCATCAATATCCTTAAAAGGGTGTCCTATCTGAAGACTTCAGTCTTTAAATTAAAGTCTTCCTCTTCACTGATCCTGGGATTCTGTTCCTCTGAGGYTGAACTGAGTAGCACTGACTTCATGGAGCAGGGAACTGAAAGCCTGTGGACAATGTAATTCAAAGCTTCATATCATGGTCAAGAAAAGTAGCATATTTTCTTAGCAGGCACACAATGGAGGTATATTTGGCTTCTGAATTCCTGGGATATGAAAGAATTAAGAACATAATGTGCATCTGTCTGGCTTTCAAGAGATGATGAGTAAGGTTTTTTGAAGGAGAAACACTGGAGAAAGGAGCAGCAGGCAGCAGGAAGGAATTCCCTCACTGCTTTGGATACTGAAGACATGTAAGCAAAGCAAAGATATACCAACACCATATTAGGATGGTTGGCATAAACTGTGGAATCTTGCAAAAAAAAAAAAATTCTTTTGCTTTTTTGCCTCCATGTATGTTTTTCCCAGGGGGTGATTCAGACTATAGCTCCCTGCAATGATTGATGATTATTTTGTATTTCATTGTGTGCCAGGGTGTACCAAGTGTTGGCTCAYAGAGGGATTTCATTTGAGTCCAGACTCAGATGCCATCTTCATACAGCAGCAGGCCCCTTGGAAACATAAGAAAATAGATACATTTACAAGACGTGGACATGTTGCTRAAGCCAAAATTCAGGGATTCTTCTTTCCCAGCTTTAACTCTACACTTGAAATTTTCTATCAGTCAGTGTATGATACTCCAGCTACACATGTGAACATTTTGTTCCAAGGAGTTTTTAAGGAAACACTTGAATTCTGAAAACCACTAAATTCCATAAATGGCAAAAGTGTAGTATTTCGATGCTTCTCTATTTCTGTGCTTTTTTGTGCGTGTATGTGCGTGCTTTTCAAAATTTTTTGTGTTGTAAAGCCTGAGAAGCATTTTCTTCAATGTTCAGATCAATTACACAAAATTGCTCTTCATTTCAGCAATATTGTTCATCTTCTATTTTGCCATTTCCCCCCCCCCCCTCTCTCTTACAAAAATAAAAATTATTTGTTTTTTATTAAAAAAAAAAAAAAAAAAAAAAAGAGTTTTAGGCTCTACGGTAAGACTTTATCTGCTTGAAACTGCCATAAAACCAATTATATAAAAATGTCTGTGTGAACCATGGAGTTGTTGCTTTTGGAAAAGAGCTGTTGCTGCTGTTCCAGCCAGAGGAAAATGAGAATGTGCTTAGAATGGACATGACAGAAATACTGGTGGAAACTGGAAATTTGCTCAAAGCGACTAAGCCCACACAGATTTCTGCATTATCCATGGGGCTTTTCCTTCTTTCATTTAGAGCTGCCCTCTACTTCCTTTGTAGCTGTCAAGTGTGTATTATTAACCCACCCAATCAGTCACAGGAGTTTGTGTGATGGGAAGTTTTGCAACACTTGAGGTGGTCAGAAAAGGTCACATGGGACCAGTAGAACAGTAATAAAATTTTATCCTGAAAATGAAAGCTGTCAGCTGTACAAAAACATCCAGGCCTTCATGATGTGTTTAACATCCATGTTCAAAACCATTTTCTGCTAAGCTGCTCTTCTCTATTACATATCAAAGTAAGCTTTATGGAAGTCATTGCTTCAGGTAATGACTAAAGAATCTGCTGGGGATGTGTCTTGACTTCAAATCCTCAAAATTTTAAATGTTTAAAAGATTCTTGTGATAATTGTTTACATTAATGATAAACTTAATTATATTAAATACTTCATCAAGGACTTTGCACAAAAGTTTCCTAATGAGAAAATGTCAAGGAAAGGAGACTTTGATTTTACTAGTCAGGTTTATAAGAACTTCTCAGTCTAAATAGCAATACTGCCCACAAATTATTTTTTCCAACAGAAATGAATAGCATTGCCAACTCTCTTTCATTTTCCAAGAGACTCGTTCTTCATTTCYAGCCAGCAGTCTTTTTCACCATAACTTTTTGGATGTCACATTTGAAAAAAAATATTTATACCAAGTACAATTCATTTACCTTCTACCTTTGAAATTTCACTTTTTGTGTACTCTCTGTTGGCAGCTAAGCATTACTGCAAAAAAGCCCCCCAAATTTCCGTGTAAAGTTGATCAAAATACTAAAAGAACATAAATTTTAGATAACTTTTAATAAACATATGGACTTGTATAATGTTTAAATAGCTTTTTGCATTGCTGTGAATTATGATCTGCAGATGTTGGAGTTGAGTAAGAAGGATAATATTTACATATGCATGAATTTCAGATTTGTGCTCCGAACCTGAGGATAGTTACGAATATTCCCAGCCCTTTGATACTCAGATGAAAAGTTCACCAAGGAAACCCTGATCTCCTTTTCTTTGGAAACACCAGGTCTGGGCAATGCTGTCATTTGTACAGAATCAGTGGGAGAAYTGGGCATGCCTTGTTCTTCCAGTCCTGCTGATCCCATGGTATACCATATAAATACATATATATTTTATTTTTTTTTTTTTTCTCATTCATTGAGACAGAGCTCAACTACACTTTTATCAAAATACTAAGATTTCACATTGCAAAGGGGAAAATTCAGAGAGTTTCACTGAAAAATCTCATCAGTAATCAACAGGCAGGTTCTGCAACAAGSAGCCAAAAAAAATTTCAGATGGTTGGAGCCCTCAGAGTGTTGGCAGAAATTACAGGGAAATTTGGCACCTATCACAGTTGTAATAAAGAGTTTCTCCATCTTGTTTCCTGCTGGAGTATCTTCTAAAAAGGTGAATTTAACATAGGTCTTTGCCAATGTTGACTTAATGTCTTCCTTCTGAAGGTTCCCTGACACAGGGTCCAGTCTCTTGGACTTTCACCCACTGTGCTAAGTTTTCTTTCAGAAGAGAGTGGAGTTCCTGGTAATGCTGACAGCATTTACTTCTTTTCAGTATTCAAAGTCCCATGTATTAGGTTGTTTATATAATAAGACTGATGTATGAAATGTATTTTTGAGGTAATAATAATAATAATAATAATAATAATAATAATAATAATAACAATGAACTATTTGCTGCACTTGAGCATGCAAGTGAGAAGTTGAAATTACTTATTTTCTCATTTATTCCTTAATATTGCCTAAGTCTTAGGCGAATGTGGTCCTGTAAAAAGTCTGTGAAAGGCATGTGTGCTTTAAAATGAAGTGAAACACATTTATGAAGGTCTTGTTCTTTAATTGATAGTGGTCTGTCTCAGACACCCTCCTTTACTCACTCCTGATGTGATTCATACTTATTATTATGCTTAATATCTTCAGTATTTTGTTTTTAGTAATAGAAGTGTCCATCTTCTAAGTAGCTTCTAGTCAAAAATGCTTGTTTTCACATGCATTGCTTCCTTGTTTAGTTATGGTTCAGTAGGGTTYTGTTTAAATAAAAATGAGGGATGGTATTTCATAATTCCTTCCTGCTAATATTCTGAGTGCTCACAGAGATGAAATATGGTATTTGTGACAATGTGCTTTCCCATTCTGCAGGCTGGGTGCAGGAGACTGMCACTCCAGCTCTGCTGGACTTCACAGAGGAGCAGTATTTTGGTTTTGGAAGCCTTCATTTAAAATTTCAGTCTGTGCTTTCCCATTTAAAGAAACTCAAATGTTAATATCCTTACAGATAACTTGCAATGGACATTCCAACACATGAAGTTACTTTTTTACTTCATGCCTCACTTTTTTATATTACCTTAGAAGAGATGAAATTTTTATTGGGTGGAGTYGTGACAAAATTGAGACAGAAATTGGATCCTTACATACGTGTACCAAAACATTTTAATGTTTTGTCCTGAATGAGGTCAGGTGGTAGCTGGGATGTTAAACATTATATTTCAGGCTTGTAGCTGGTGGATGTCAGACACAGAGGACATGTGGCAGACAGACTATTCGATATCTATTTTTAGCAGGTTTTTTACACCTGTATCTCAATCATTGGTTTGGCCAGAGGTACAGGAAGAAAACTCAAATAGATGGATACTGGACCATACCCAAGACTAGAATTCTTACCATTGCTATTTCTTGTCTCAGGCTTCTGTCAACTAGCCTCTTTTTTTTTTTTTTTTTTTTTTTTTTTTTTTTTTTTTTTTTTTTTTTTTTTTTTTTTAAGAATTTATGAAAAAAAAATCCCAAGAATTTTTATAGCTGAATTGTCCCATTTGAGAATACAAAACACGTACTTTCATGACAGAATAGAAATAGTGCAGCATAGTTAAATTTAGAAGTTCATGGTTTGATTTCTTTTTCTTGATGCCAGGAGAAAAGTACTGCTTATTAAATTTAATTATATTAACAAGTTCATAAACASTGTCATTCTTCGAGTCATGGGGCATATTGAATTTAATTTTCTGAAGTTAAAAAGAAACTGTATAACACACATGTGCTGAAGATCACTTTMTTTCACTACAGCAGTTACCCTTTCTAGAGAAACGAAATAATTTATAACTTATGTTCAACATATGTTGTTTCTGGCAAAAGTATTCCATCAGCAGTGCTGGCAAAGGAACAAATGAAGAAACACCTAAGAACAAGACAAGCAAACCCACATGGAAAGTATGGTTGATTCATAAATGGGAGTTTTCAAGGTCTGATCAACCATTATAGTAATATAGTCTGACTGCCTCTGTGAAACAATTCCTGAAAAAAATCCACAGCTTCATTTGAAGCTACAAAGTAGTTTCAAAATAGCATCAACTTTTACTGAGTTTGCTTTCCTCAGGTAAAAATTTACTGTGTGACTACAGATCTTCGTGTAAATAACTGAACTTTACCATTAACTGGAACATGCTTGTCTTCACTTTGTATTTTGAAATCTTATCTTTTCCTCTTATTGTAGAAGAACATCCTGTAATCAGTCTCTTTGCCTTTGGGCTTCATGTTTAATAAACGGAACAAATAACAGTTCTTAAAATGGGTACACTTTTCATGGATAATATTTTAAATTATAGTAGCATTTTAAAATACTAATATTATTATAAAACATGTTTCTGAATAGATACCATGCTGCAGGCTTATGCCGATGGATGTTGCTTGGTTACAGAACCTGAGCATTAGATTTATGCATTCTCTGATTGTTGGTACCTGACTCATTCGTATTCTCTTGACTAAACATGCTTTGGTGTCTGATTGTATTCTCTGATCTTCCTTTTGAGCACTCTCTAAGTGAAAATTTTCATTGCTAGGTTTGACAGGGTTTACACAGATCATCTTGTGTCTCATGGGAAGGTAATGGAACTTAAACACAATTCACAACTCCAGTTTGAGTTCCGAGTTTGATTTTCTCTGATTGAATTCCAAGCACTCAACATGGTATATCTTTGGCCAGAATAGTCCTTTGGGTCACCAGCCATTGTACAGAGAARTTCATAGTTTGAACTTCTATTCCTACTGCGAGTGCTTCCTGATATCCAAAGACTGATCTATAAAAAGTGAAATGTGGAGAACTTCTGCTATAAAAATAGAATACTTTCCAGCAGAACTACTTATTTTCTGAATAGGAATTGCAAAGTGAGTTGGGATATCACAATTGTCAAGTTTTGGAAATTTGAAGATGTGTAGTAAATCATTATWTTATTTCACTACAGAAGGCATTCCCCCATGGAGAACTTAACTCCATGTGATGGTATGGAGACAGGACAGGATTTTCTTTTTATAATGTATTTATTTTACTCAAAGTGCTATTTTTGTGGCTTAATGAGGAAGCTCAAAATRTAACTTCTAAGACTATTTTGTATTGAAAATTAAAAAATACTAAAATTCCCAGGCCTGACTGAATATTTAAGGTATTTTAATCTCCCTTTATTGTCARGCATTTCTGTTGTGGACACCTGTGTACTTAGTTAACTTCATTTAAAGTGAACAGCCCAGCTGAAATTGACAACCGGTGTGTATAAATAATTCTGTGAAAGTGTTTCCTGGACTGATACCTGRGTCACTCTCACCGAAGATAAGAAGCAGAACATTTATTTCCATTTGAGCTTTTACTTTAGGAGTCCTGAAAGCTTTGTATAACCTCTCATTGGGAAGACCATTTTCTCCCTTTCCAAAGAAGTCAMAGTTCTTATTTCTTCAGGGTGATAGGATCAGGTTATAGAAGGCCAGGGCTGTCCCATTTGCAGCTTGGTTGTGAGACCAGCTGCACCGTAATGAAAGTGTGYGGAAGACAGTATGTGACCCACATATTGGTATTAGGTTGTGCTTTTGATAGGAAAAAAAGAGAATGGAGTGGCAGCTGGAGCAGCCATAACCCCACTGTTGTTCCTTCTTTCATGTGGCTGAGTYTGAGTGAGAGCATTTTCTTCTTTCTATCCCCTCACTCTTAGGAGTTTCCACAAGGATGTGAAATCTGGCTTAGAGCAACCATCTGTTTCTTGTTAATTCCTAGAGAATTTCAGTTAATTGTTGAACACACTTTGTATTGACTCATAACATAAAAAAAAATTCTCTTTATGCAGGTTGAACCTTAATGAGCAGACTATTCACAGGAATTTTGTCAAAAGTGGGGTTTTTTTCATATAGTTTCTGTGCTTTATTCAGTGTATTGCATATAGCTTGGATAGGTTGTATCGTCTCATGGTATTCCTCTGAAAATAAGCGATGGTTTGCCAAGTGGTCCTCTGCAGGTAGCACTATTTTGCAATAGGCATTCCAGCAGCAGTGAAGATTCTGTGACACTCTCTGGAATGGATCTTGATCAATGTGGAATGGAAAATTTTGCAGCTGCTGTGGTCTGTACTACCTGCCATGAACCACCATGAAATAGCTTAGGAACAAGAAAACCGGTTTCCAGTCCTTGTTTGCTAAATCTGATCTGCTCTTTTATTTACGAGTTTACTCTTCTGCTTTCTGTGGATTTTACTGGATGCATTGTCAATACTCAAGAACAGTTTTGTTTACAGCTGCCTTTCATTTTCTTGTATCTGTCAGGAAGAAATAAATTGAGAAGATAGACTCGTGAAAATCATTAGATGAAAAAAAGCTTAAATTTCCACAGAATTTTCTTAACACTGAATAAAAAACTTCTTCTATAGTTACCAGTAAAGTACTTTGTGTARTAAAGCAAATTTTTCTTTTTTTCTCCCTCCCAGATTACAGGACAGGCCCATGTTTCACCCAGGTGAACAATCAAATGTGCCAGGGCCAGCTGACGGGGATTGTGTGCACCAAGTCCCTGTGCTGTGCCACCATGGGGCGTGCCTGGGGCCACCCCTGCGAGATGTGCCCAGCCCAGCCCCAGCCCTGCCGCCGCGGTTTCATCCCCAACATCCGCACCGGTGCCTGCCAAGGTGAGTCTYGGGCAGCAGCTGTGCCTGGCTGCTCTGTGCCTGGCAGAAACACCTTGGAGAACTTGCAGTGTCCTCAAAACAACATCATTGTTTTCCTTGTGTGTGGTCCCTGTCTTAGGATCAAATCTGGGTGYGCACTGCTGCCTCCAGATTTTTGCTGGTGTACATGCAAACTTTAGTGCCTGGAAAATGTGATTATAAATCAGTATTAAGGAAAAATATTTGATGTCACTTTTCCTTATATGTCAGAGATGGGCCTCTTCCTGTGTGCAGCAGTTTATTTTTGCTGTTCATCTTGAAGTGATTAATGTGTTTTAGACACTCTTTTCATAACAGCATAATGAATAAGAGCGTTACAGAAGGGGTGCATGTTGCAACCTCCAAGTCAAGCTCCATTGTATGACTTGGCCAGTTATAAAGGGTCCTTGAAACTGCTGCCAGACTGATCCTGGCATAGCTTCAGGGGCTTCATTTGAATTATGTGTGAGGTTGGTGGTGCTCTTCAGCACCCGTGCCCACAACAATTGTGTTTTCTTTTTCTGACAGTATATTCCCTGTGGCAAATAGGTTTAAGTTACCCGTTTAACCACATTGCTAAATTCCACTGGGGAGCGTGGAAACAATGTGGTAGTCTACTTAGTGAGAAGCATAAACAAAGGAAGTTTAAACAGCTGTAATTTTTGCTACATTTTTTGACATATAGTTGCTAAATAGGAAGCTCGGGTTGTATTTATGTTGGTTGGGTTTAGCACACAGCRTTACAAGGTGATGGCAAGCACGGAGGCCTTTCTTCAGGGGAGAGACATAATTTATTTATTTTATTGAATCATTATCTTTACTTACAGCAATTGAGAGGCTTTTCTTTTCAGCTCTGCATACTGGTAACTCCTCCTGATCTRAGCTCTGTGGTGTGAACAGGTTGGTATCATGGTGTCTGCTCTGTTACAAATTAGCAGGACACTTTGATGCAGGRAGGGACTGGCTGTGACACTTCCTGCCTTTCCCAAGTCGGTATTGCAGTAGAGTCTGTTGAAATAAGGTCACAGAATCTCAGAATGGCTGGGGTTGGAAGGGACTCTGGACATCATCGAGTCCAACCCCCTGCCAAGGCAAGAGTCACCCAAAGCAGATGACATGCAGCTATGTCCATGGAGGSTTAAAATGTCTCCAGACCTCCCTGGGCAGCCTGTTCTGGTGCTCTGACATAGAAAGGTCAGATGAAACAAAATGTTTCCTCTGAGGGTTTTTGAAACAAATAGAGGGGGTCTGTCCTGCTTTTCAATATTTTTCTTGCTGTTGAGAGTGTTAGATTTACTGAGACTTGAATTAGAGGAGCACAAAATGCTTTGGTATTCAGTAAAAATACCTTTGTTTTGTATCAATTACACCAGGCTCACTCAGTCCATATTGTAGGTGTTTGTAATTTTTGAAGTGAATGCTTACATCAGTATATAGCCAGGTTTTGGAGTTGGTGTGAACAATTCAAAATCAGTGGAACTTGCAAATCCTACTGTTGGAAAAGGGGTGGAATTTCAGTATGTATTAGATGTCTCAGTTTAACAAAGAGGTAACTCCCAAATAGAAGGTTGTTCCTACTCTTCCCAGGATTTGCATGATGCCATCTTAAATGGTATTTTAGCATCTTTTGAGGGTTAATCATATTTTCTGGATAATGTTCTTTCATGCAACACCATAGTAATGCTGTTACTTCATTATTACCGTGAACAGTTTTAAAACCATTTAAGAGAAGCAAAACCACTCAAAATTCAAATTGTTTGGTTGTATTTCATCTTTTTTTTTCCTCAGAAGTTTCTATTCAGTCATGTCTTAAACAGGAATTGTAGCTGTTCAGACATCCTTCATTCCAAGAATTCAGGCAGGAGGAACTTCAGTGTTCCGCCTGAATGAACTTTATTGCCACTGCTCCACAGCCTGAGGAGCAGCATAATGGCAGAAATCCTGTCTTGGACATTTTCTCAGCTCCTCCCTGCATTCCTTATTTCCCACCTACACCCTTTCCTTGCAGACAGTTAATTTTTGGCTCTAAGGAGAGAAAAGTGGTCATGGCTGAGTAGATTTTGAAAGTAGGAAGGTTCTTCTTCCTGCRGCTATTGCTGGCCTGGTTAAGTGTGTGTAGCTAGTACAGGACATAATACCCCACCAAAAAAAAAAAGTAGGAATACTCTGTCTAAATATTAAAGGCACTGATGTGAGCTGGACAAGGGAGAGGAGAGAGATGAAGGTTCAAGTTCACAATAAAGAGTGATGATTTTTTTTTTTTGTAATCTAGTGCTTGGAATTAATATGTCTGAGTTACTGATAATGTTAACAGTGTCATCCAGGATCACATCCTGATGTCATGAAAATAGTTATTAAAACAGGGAAAAAATAGCTTGGTATTATYTCTGTGGTGTGTAGTATTTCTGTTTTCTAGGATACAGAGGAAGAACCAAGAGTTTTCCATTGTATTCATGACTAATTCACCTTTTAGTTCACACATGCCAAATCACTTACACAGAAACTCCCCATACATATTCCAGGCAGAATTTAAGAGATTATTTTTATTTGTATAATTTGTCATTATTCACATAGTAAATGAAAAAAAMCTCCCCAAAATTTGTGTCTAACATCCTAGTGGCTTTATTTTTCCTGAGCTTTTTGGGTTTTCAGAGTTTTTTTGAGAAACAGCCCATGGATCAGAAAGGGAAGGTGCATGTTTAAAGCTAGCTGTGCAAATCCCACAGGCATTTTGCAGAGAAAATTCTGCAAAAGCACAAAATCTTTTTTCACTTACCAAGTATTAGACTATGAACACATGGAAACATTCTACTTAATCTATAGCATATTGAACTTTTGTATACAGAACGGTATCTAAGGAATTATTAATCAAATTTGCTATTTATGGTAAAAAGCTTCTTGTGCTAATATGTTTGAAGTTGAAAAGTGTGAGTAMGATAATTAATAATGCTAAAACTGCTGTGTGGTTTAGCCTGTCAAAKATATGGAAAAAAAATATGCTTCATTTCTATTTGCTCATATTTTTAGAAGAAAAGAAGTTCTTGTCCCCTAAAATGACATTTAGGAAGCAATTGATAAAAGCCCTTTYAATAAAATACTTCTGTTATTTTTGACTTTTCTCAGTCCCAAAACACCAATAATGTATTAAAACAAACTTGGATTTTCAGCAAGAGGTTATACTGACGAAWATCCCCAATCAGTCTTGTAGTGTGATTACATTTTTAGGCTAAGATTAAAGTTGAAAATGCTTGCTTTCTTTACATTTAAATATTATGTAGGAAAGGTAGTATGCAATATTAGAGAAAAGGAAGAGAGTGCATGTGATTCAAAGGTTTCACCTTTCATAGTGGCACTGTTTGTGTTTCCTTTACTGGACAGGATGCTTTGCATCATTGGGATTGGCTTCTTAGGCTTCAGCAAAGATCAACATCTATTTTCCTTTTTAAAAAGGGTGAAAGAAATGGATGAAACCAATAGAGATTAAAGTTTAGTTCACCTTGGGGCTTGAGTGATACTTTTTCGGTTTCTGGGAGTTGTTCATTGCCTGCTGCTGCTGCCATCAATTCACTATTCCTCGACATCTTCGACTTCTAAAACTGTGTCAGATACACTGGTCTTTTAACGGCTGATCTGCTGACACAGGAAACTTAAAATTAAGTGGTAATAAGTGACAGAAATAACARGCATATTGTGTGTGATAAATGCATTTTGAGGCCCCAGGGTCAGAAGACAAGCACCATGTGTTTTACCCAGGAAGAAGCTACTGGGTGGGCTGTGTATCAATAATTGGTGGAACCATCTTCTCTCTTGATATTGCTAAATCACTTCAAAATTCACAGAATCACAGAATAATTAGGGTTGGGAGGAATCTCTGGAGATTGCACAGTCCAACCCCCCACTCCTTAAAATACTTGAGAGATTAAATGCTTGATAGCCACATAAACAAGCAGCATCAAGCACTGGTTATTTAGAAGGAAAMAAAATTAAGGAAGTCCATGACTTCGTTAAAGTCCTTAATCCATTTTCAATCTAACTGTTGCATTTTGGACATGGTACTGTGCTGGCTAAATCAGCATGAATTCAGGAACTAAATGCAAACTTCTCAGCAAATGTACTTAAGCCCACGTCCAGTGGTAAAAAAGCCACAATAAAACTGCTTTCTGTCTTCCTTGACTGAGAAATTGTACTTGCTTAAGTGGAAAAGCTGGCGAATGGACAAGGCAAATATCACAGGTTTGTCTGTAGCACGAGCACTAGGATGAATAAAAACTGTGTAAATCCACCAGCTCAGGTGGAATTTCAGTGCCCTATGTGGGYTTCGAGGTAACAATCATCCTCCTGAAAAAGAATTTTTTGTTCTTGCCTGTGAGCAAATGTTGCCTGGGAGCACTACACAGCTGGAAAAAACAGGTCCAGAAGGTTCCTGAAACACCTGGATGATAACTTCATGGTACACAGGTACTAAGGAGGCCAACCAGGAGACGTATCTCCTCCTGGACAGTTTTATATAAAAACCTACAGAAACACAGGGTGGTTTATGTGTAACCAAATTGAAACTAGGAACAAAAAAAGAAACCCACCACAATTTGAAGTCTGAATATTGTATATGTTCACTAGTATATTCATATTGTATGTAGTCATATTGTATGTATTCATATTGTATATATTCATAATAACAGTAAGTAGCACTTAGTGAAGCACAACAGGAAGTTACTGAAAGTTAACTGAAGTAACTGAAAGTTGTGTATCTTATGTCAGGTAATCAGATTTGGGTCTTTTTTTTGTGTTTGCAGATGTTGATGAGTGCCAGGCTATCCCTGGAGTCTGCCAAGGAGGAAACTGCATTAATTCAGTAGGTTCTTACGAGTGCAAGTGTCCTGTTGGCCACAAACAGAATGAGGCAACTCAAAAATGTGATGGTAAGTGATGTTGAAGGAGAACATACCTAAAAMGTGGTTATGCAGAGCATTAGAGCACTTCAGTAATGAACATTATTAAGTACTTTAATAATTGTAGTGTCTGATATGGACAGGCATGACATCACTGAACTGTACTTTTTGTTTCTGCTTTGCAGTATCCGAAGCTTCTATTTGGGAGTTCATATTTTGCATTAGATGCTTTTTCCCTGTCTGACTCTTGTGTGTAAAAACAGTCTTTGTTCCCTTTGAAAAAGTAGAACTACTGGTAAAGACTTTATGTTTTGAGCAACATAAAATTGCTGCTGAGTTATTAGGATTTTCTTTGTTTTCTGAAAGATACTCTAGTTCAAGTAGGTATTTTTGGCCTAGTGACTACAGAGTGAAAAGCAAATGAGGCAATTTTGATGACTCTGGRTAAGTGAAAAGTACCAAGGAAATGCCCTTCTCTTTAAGATGAAAAATTAAATAGACCATTTTTAGTAAGTGTAGTTTAATAAATACAGACTGTGTTTATTCACTAAACATGTTGATGCAATTAAGAGCAGCAATTCCTTATAGTTTAAAATCATGTGATATAAAATTGCTGAGTTTTTGTGGGATGCTGAAAACTTCACTGGTTTCAGTGACTTTTTCATGTCTTTGAAAGAAATGAGAACTCTCAGGCTTCATCCCAGCCAGTGAGTGTTTTACATTCAAGTTGTTTTGATTAGAGGACTTCATTCTTCAAGCCTTTGGCTTGTGATTAGCTGGCAATTTATTTATGGTCCCGAATTCCATGATACTCAGTATTCAGTTACAAACAAACTGTAGCCAGTTTTGGAAGTCCCCTCAGTTTTGCTTAATTTTGCATACAATACAACATTTACAGAAAAATTAAGTAGTATAGTCAGTTTAAAAATCATGTTTTATAAATGAAAATGTTGCTTCTGGTGTTGCCTCAGGTAATGTCTAAGTAAAAATTTAAAAAAACAATCTGAAGGTCTTTTTCTCTGGTTTTGCCCTCTTCCTTCTTCTGTTTTTCTGTGGTTTGTTTTGTGTTGACTGATTGTAATTTCTACTCACTACCTGAAAGGAAAAAAACTCATGTGTAGATACTCGTGGCTGAAAAGGAATAGTGATAGTCGGAAGTTCCATGRAAACTTATTAAAAAGCTGTGTTAGAAATCATACTTATAGCATGGAAATTGGAATATTTGTCCCTGTTTTCCTGGTGTCAGCACATGGGGGTTGAATGTGAAATAAAGGGTAGGGTGAAAGAGAGGGAGAGAGATGGAAGGAGAGGGAAGAATGAAAGAGAGAAAGAGAAAGAAAGAAAAAGAAAAGAAAGGAAAAAATAAAAATAAAAAAAAAATTTAAAAAAGAAGAAAGGAAGAAAGAAGGAAAGATCTTTACATTGCCTTTCTACACAAATCATTTCTTCCAGACCTTCCTGGAGATGGCTCAAGCAGACCCCAAATACAAGATGTCCTTTATTGGTCTAGTCCTTGATTCTTACCCAGCGAATCTCAACCTGTTTCTGACTTTCTCAGAGGCAGCTCTTGTGTGTCTATCCCTGCTTATAATCCATCCTTGTTGGAAGTGCGTTTTGTTTTTTTGGATTCTCTTAAAGGTTCTTTCATGCCAAAATAACTTATAAAGAGACAAGTTTCATTTTCTTCTGAAAACAGTACTTAAAGCAGTCTTTGCATTCTACTTTAAACTCTCTGAAGCTTTAATTGTTGAAAATGTTATTCAGCAGTTCCCCTYGACAGCATCCACAGCAAAAGGTGAATGTAATTTTAACGCAGATCTTTTTAAAAACCTGTGGTACTTCTGGGACCATGCACAACAGAAGTGCAGTCYGAGGTGTTTGCTGTTATTCCACGGTTTCACTGATAAACAGGTCTTCGTTTCATGGAGCAGGCTGCTCCAAAACAGATCATTCTCCAGCTTTTTTTCTTCTAAGCTCCTGCCACTTGTGTTCATGGCAGAAGTTAAGTACTAATTAGCCCCTGGTCAGATAATTCTYCACAGGGAATTAGGCAAATAACAACCCTCTCCTCACAGTTTGTACCATCTTTTCTAGGGAATAAAGGCATTGTGAAACTTCACAGCTGAGGTGGTAAAGCCAAAATTATACCAGGGCGATACCATGCTTACATTATTCTAACGGTGAAAGATAAGCCATAGTTTCATTCAGGCTTTTTTTATTTGTATCCTTAACTGAGTGTTCATAATCTCTCATGGTTAAATTTATAGGRTAGAACTGTAGCCAGTCCTTCAAACAATTGCACTTTCAGTTAGTAAGACTGGTAATTTGAGTGAAGTTGCATCATYATTTTTGTATATATCTGTATAATTGTATCTGTGTATAGGGATCAGGCCATTGGGAAGGATGTAAAAAAATTGGTGTCCCGTGAGTTAGAATCTCTTTACAGAAAAATTATTAAATAGAAACTGCATYATTTAAATGAAGTTTTTTGTCTCAACACACAGTGTAAAAATGATGTGGTGTGGAGTATTCTGCTCGGTCCTTTCCCTTCCTTAGGAATGGAAGAGCAGATCCATTGTCATTWACTGCCTACAAAGGACAAAATCCAAGTTGGAGTTGGTAATAATCAAGGCTCCAGTGGTCAGAGACAGAGTCTGGAATCTTGCACTAACTATTCAGACCTTCTTTAGTGTAACAGCAATTTTTCTACTTAAGAAGGAGTGGTTTCAGATCCCCTGCTGTACCCTCTGCCCTTGGGCATCCAGATGTATTTTGTGAGTTTGGGTTTTTTCTCCTGTTATTCTTCCTGGAAACAATACCCCTTGTTGAGTAAGTAGGAGTGTTCATATCATGCTTTTTGTACCATAATGGATTTGCTTGATTTATAGTCCCATGTTTCTTCTTCCTTTTTATTTTTTTTTCTCTTTCAAGAATCAGTCAAAAAGCATATATTCAGCTTTCTGGATTTGTTTTGAGCCTTGGACTGAAGTTTGCAAACATGGACCATTCTGAAATTATTGGCAATTGCCTGTCAGTAGAAAGTATTAAAAGGACTTCCAAAGCACATGAGCACAATTTGCATGTGTAACTATGTGTGTCTGCCCTCATGTATAGAAACGTAATTCAGTACCTTAGACTGTTTGGGAAAATAAAAATTAACCCAGGCTCAGGGCTCCACATTAGTGATTTTATTTAAAAGTTTTCTGTGTTCCGGATTTACTTTGTGCAATGTTTGGGACAACTTCCATTGCAGGGAAAGTCATGGAAGGATTCAAGGCACATGAGCCCTAATTGGGCACAGAGTTGAGAAAATTTGGAAGAGATCTTACAGGGATTGCACCAAATTCCAGATCTCCAGTACACTAGTGTGGTGTCTTGGCTAAACAAAATAAAACCCCAAACTCTTCATGTTTTGTTTTTTTTTTTTTGCCTAAAAGTTTTGATCTACAGCATATGGAGTTTTCACTCTCYTTTTAGGAATTAAATGCTCTTCATTTTTAGGATGTCATATTTCCCAGAGTTAACGGAACTTACATCTTTGTGTAGTTCAGAGATGGATTTTTTTTATATGTAGTGAAACTGAGAAGAGAAAGAAACTTTCAGTTATGTTTGCTGCTTTACAAAAGTGGCGGAGTCTTATTGTGTTCCAGGGTTCTAATAAATGTGCTCTACTTACTCTTCTCAAACAGAATGTACATCATACTTGAATAAGTGTAGTTAGTTAAGAAAAGATATGTTACCATGCATTGTTAACATCAAAAGGTTAGGACTACATAAAACAGGCTAACTCCTAAAAAAAGACAAAACCAAAAAAAAAGTGGTACCAAAATGCAAAGAAACTTCTAAAGGGAATAGTTGTTCTGTTTCAGACTTTTCTGCTTCAGTGTTCAATTTCATTAGGCCGTATGCTATTYAGACTTGGTCCTGCCAGGTATTACTGCTTTCTGGTACTATTTTCTAGACTAAAACTATTTTCAAGGAACTGAATTACCAAAATCCGTATTCCCAGAATTCAGCAGTTGTGAGCRCCATTTCTGATACTCAGTTATTTATAAAACCCTAATGAATTCTAAATTGCAGGTAGCCAGGCTGGATCTTCTTGGCAGAAACTCACTGGTTAATAAATCTGCAAAATTCATGTCACACACTTAAATTGTTTTTCACGTTGAGGCCGGCTGTCTCATCCTGTGTGCAACACTGGARCCATTCATACTACCAGCCTTTTTCACCCTTAACAGTGCATCTCCTCTTACTTATCTYTGGAGCATATTCCCTGAGACCATTGATTTATGTATTTTGGAGGGGGGAAGGGAAGAAATTGAGTAACTTTTTCAATCATCCTCACTAAAAATAGCCTTTCCTGAGCTGAAGTCTCAGAATTTCCAGTCAGAGGTAATAGAGATATTTTGAAATAATTGCACATGCAAGAACCAAGGAAGGGGAAGGAGAGACAGAGATTTGGCTCAAAAACCAGAGAAACAAAAATGTAATTGCTTGGTGCTATTCCAGTAAGTTAAATAAATTGTTCTTCCACAAGGGTTCTCTACGTTAATTGGTTTTTCTCTCCAAATGCAAAAGACTCTGGAGTCTTCCTGCCACTCTGATCACTGCCCAGGTTTCAGGAAGGTGCTTTTTTCCTTTCCCAGCTTCCTGTCGTTCTTGGATGAGAGCCCTAGACAGTGTTAAACTCCCGTGCATGGAGCCAGTTGGGAGGGATGGTCTGTGTCCTGAAGCTTTGCAGAGGTGGTGAAAAACTTCCATCATGCACCTTTCACTTGGCAGCTTTAAACTTCACTCATTCACAGCCCCAGTGGGCTTTGCTCTGCTGGACCACTGGTTTGGAATTTGGCAGCCACTTGTTGCACACAGCAATTCATTTATCAGCCTGGTGACATCTCACTTTATCTGTACTTATGCACAAAATCACCTTGGTGCTCAGGTGAGACCACTGCATTCAGTCAGCAGAAATAYTTGAATGGATCACAAAGTTCGTTTTTGCATTTGAAGGATTTGTCCAACATTTTTTTTTTTACAGTTGGAGTATTGGGAGGCCAGAAAGMAGTCAGACCTCCTGACCAGTATTTGTGTGGTCGCAGGGCGCCCAGAGCTGTTCTGGCTGGCTGTTGTGCCATCCTTCTTCCTTCGGCCTGAAAGCAGGATGTGTGTTTTGGCATTCCATGCAGCTGTCCTGTGATGCTCAGAAGTGTCAGTCTGTGTCATGCAGAGGAAATCTCAGCCTGCTCTCATGTGCTCTGTGACTTGAAGTGTTCCTTGTATATGGAAAACCTCCAACAGGTGGCAAATAAAACCATTTCCAGTATGCAAGCACCATGAGTTGAATAACAATTTCAGAAAGACTCTCTTTCCCTCTTTTTAATGCAGTATGTACAAGTGCTCTGCTAATTATCCCATGTCCTTTCCTTTTTGTGTAGATATTGATGAATGCAGCATCATCCCAGGGATTTGTGAGGGWGGTGTTTGCTCCAACACCGTGGGAAGTTATTTCTGCGTCTGCCCRCGGGGTTATGTCACGTCCAGGGATGGATCCTGCATTCCTGGTAGGTGCTCCAGCCACCTCCCTCCTGCCCCAGAGCCTCACTGTGTAGTCCAGGCAAACACAGGAGTTGTAATTTTTTTTGTTTTTCTTGAACCTGCATTTGATGAAGCCAAAAGATAAGCACACTCTGGTTCTAAAGAGCAAACATTCCTCCTTAGCCTTCAAATCACACASAGATTAATTTAACCTATAGAGATCAACAGAAGGCACAAATATTAATTCAAAAGCCATTAAGCAGCATATGCTGATGTGCCACTGATGTGTCAGAAACAGATAATGAAGCAAACCAAGTACTTTCAACAGATTACAGCTTTTACAGGACAATTTATTTAATAGCTATTCCTACATTACAAAAATCCCCAATGCTTATTTATCCATGTGGTAATTCTTATATAGAGCTGTACGTGTCAAGTGTGTGATATAAACCATTCTGATAAATTAACAGTAAATTATGTAATAGGGTATTTATATAAAATAATAGTGTTTTGTATATGTTTCTAGTTTGTATTGCTTTTTATCTTTTGTATCACCCATATTTCCTGTTAGGTTGAGCAGCCTAAGATTGCGTGGTGTATTGAGGCAAGATAATGCCACTGCAGCTGTGTGACCCTGGAGTAAATCCAGTGTGAATATGTGATAATTACTGGTGCAATTTACATGTTGTGCAGGTTTTTGTTTGGGTTTGTTGGTTTTTTGTTTTTTTTCTGTAATACAATTCATAAAACATTTTAGTCCTGACATCAGGCAAAAAGGGAAGGTAACTCTGAGAGCGTATGTCACTATTTTTAGTCTTTGTTTTCAAATTAACTGCCAGATCAGAGAGCAGGCACGTGTTTCTCCAGCGTAGTGAGTGGCCGCTGCGCCCAGGAGCTGCCCGGGAGGTTCTCCAAGAGGCAGTGCTGCTGTGAGTCTGGCCAGTGCTGGGCCACTGGCTCTGTCCCAGAGGTGTGTCCTGCCAGAGGATCTGGTGAGTGACTTGTTGCACGGCTGGTTTGTTTTCTCCTTCTTGCTGTCCGTTCTGCTTTGGATGGAGGTCACTGGAATGTTTTAAACTGCTTTAAAATGTAGGTTAAATGGATAAAAAGAAGGTCATGAGTTGTATTATTATTCATAGCTGTGTTTTTAATACTGATATTACCATCTGTTAACCAATTTTTTTTCGGTTCATAGTTGTTTGGAATTGTGTCTTTAATATCCTTTTGTTAACTTCGGAAATAGTTTTGGGAAAATGGGAAATGATTTTGTGGTCAGGTTCAAAGAAGAAATGACTCTTAGGGTCCCTAGTTAATTTTGCTTTAAAGGAACAGCTGCTCCCTTGTTCTGTTGCATTTTGGGTTAATTTGAACTAAAATGCACCAGTATYTAAGTTATTCTTCCAGCTCTGTTCAAGAGAGCAATAATCCACATCCCCAGTGAAAGGTTATTTTCTTTATCAACATGTCCGAGTGACCAGGGAGTTGCAGTGCTGCTGCCAACACCATCAAAAAGAAGGTTTCAACAAACAGTTGAACAGTGATTTACAGCATTCCTTTTTATTATTTCTAGTGTCCTGTCTCAAGCAATACCTGTCACAATCAAGGGACCTTCCTGAGGTTTGCAGTGGCAGAGGGGAGTACACAACATAAGGGGAATAAGAAGTTTCTCCTCTGGTTTCTGTAGCACCCAAAGAGATGTACTTTCCTTAGGAGCTGGCTTGGCAAGGCTGACCTGGTTTATGCTTCTGTGTGGCAGATGAACACCGCAGGCTGTGTGTGGACGGTGCTGCTGCCCGAGGCGGCTCCCGGCGCGCTGGGACGGGAGGGAGCACGTTCCTTCCCGGGGGCAATGGCAACGGCTTCGGGCCCAGAGGTGCTGGGTTCATTCCCATCCCAGGAAGCAACGGCTTCTCCCCGGCCGTGGGTGGAACGGGAGCAGGAACAGGTGGTCAGAGTCCCGCTGGAAGTGGCCCAATCATTACAGGGCTAAGTAAGTGCTTGCTTCCTGACTTTTTTCCCTTTTTTTTTTTTTTTTTTTTTTTTTTTTTTTTTTTTTTTTTTTTTTTTTTTTTTTTTTTTTTTTTTTTTTCTATTTTTCCTGTATTTTTTTTGCTTAGTGTGGATATGATATAATGTTCTTAATACTTAAAAATTAGTTTGTCATTCAAGCACACATGACACCTCAGCTGATACATTAGGAAGTCTTGGAGACCTTTTCAGAAAAAGTTCAGGTATAGAGGTTTTTTGCTTGACTTCAGTTACAGTACCCTGAGCATCTGTTATCCCTGACGAGGTGTCTTTGTCAGTGCTTATAGAACTCCAGATTTCTAAGTGTTTTCAAAAAAAACACCAGCGTTTAAAATAAACTGTTCTCTGTTTTTTCGCTTCCAACTGTAAAGCCTACTTATTCTGCAGAAACACTGCCTTGGCTGAAAGCCCAAGGTGAATAATTTTCTGGCACAAGTCTCGTGGATGTAAACATTGCTTATGACATGTGTAAACACATCTCTGGCATCACATCCACAGAAATCATAAAATTCAAAGGATGTTATTAAGGCAGGTACATGAAAAATTGCTTTGACTTTCACACAGATTGTGGTTTATCTTTGAGTTCACTGACAGTCTCATCAGGCTATACACGGAAATGGTAAATCACATTTAAGACTGTTTATCTAAWTTTTTTTTTTTATTTGAGAGATGTTTGTTGTGGTTAATTTACTGTCATGTCAGCAGATAGTGCTTGGAAAAAAAAATCCGTGGATATAATTGTGCACCTGATAACATCCTTTCTGAAGCCAAGTACGATATTCATATTTAATTCCATTTGAAAACTTGAATATTTCTCTCATGTTCTGTCTTTTTGCCATTAGCGATACTCAATCAGACAACAGACAACTGCAAACACCATCCCAACCTTTGTCTGAATGGACGTTGTATTCCAACCCCCTCTAGTTACAGATGTGAATGCAACATGGGATATAAGCAGGATGCAAATGGGGACTGTATTGGTGAGTGCACAGTTCACAATCCATCACTCTAATTTTTTTTTGCTTAAAATAATTTTTTAAAAAAGGAAATCATGTTAATTGTAATGATACTGCTCTTTGGAAAGAGATTGCAAAGAACGTGGTATTAGTTGCTCAAGAATTATTTCAGTTTTCTCTGAGAGCCATTTGTTTTCTTACAAAAAAAAACCAACTTTAATTGCAAGTATTAGAATTGAGTATTCCTGTTCTTGTTCTTGATGGCTATTGCACATTTTTGTCACATTCAGTAAAGTTTTGCTTTGTGTTCTCTTGTTATGCTCRCGTAGTTCCACTTTTGGGATGTGATGTTGTTATGATCAAGGTGATGAACAACTGAATTTATGTTTTGCCTCCTCATAAGGATTAATGACAATTTGAAAGATAGCAAACAATTTTTAAATTGCATTAATTAATTTCTGGTTAAATTCCCATTTCATATAAAAATACAGGATTTTGACTTTGTATAACAAGAATTGAATTTTGGATTCTGCACTTTTATTCAATTACTGTGGACTTCAATCTTGGAGTGTCAAAACTCGTCAGTTATTTTAGGGCAAATACAAGATTTGGAGGTTCTTGTGGTGGGTAGTTGTGTGGAGAAGAATCTCCTATGCAGGATACAGCCTAATTAACGTATGGGATCCTAAATACATGTTGTGATTATGTTTTGGATTGAACCTTTGCTTACTGAATCTTTATAATAAATGGTGATTTGAGACCTGTGAATGGAAAATACCACATGAGACCTTGTTAGCAATAGTTTTGCCTCACATAAACTGTGGTTTTAGAACCAATTTGTAATGTGTCTGTGGATTGCAAGTCCCCGCTTAGCTCTACCATTCTCTTGCATCAGAGAGTTTGGTTGTATCTTCGTCATTTCCTGGCCACTGTACCACCCTCATCCTGAGAAAACTCAGCAGGGATTCCACCAGTTCCAGCTGCACTGCTCCCATAGTCAAATATCCAGAAAGTTTTCACGATGTCTAACTTAAACACACTATTTTGCAAAAAAAWTCAGCCTACTGTTATTCCTTGTCTTATCCTCACTATAAAATGAGTATTGACCTGTTCCCTAGCACAGAGCCATGTGCGCAGTAAAAAGGAGTGTTAAGGAACGTAATCTTGCTTTGCAATGCTCAACATGTTAGAGTAGACTTGAAACAGTGACAATTTTGGAAGGACTGGCTCAAAACAAAAAAAAAACTGTCGATTTAATAAAAGCAGAAGATGCAGTGCTGGTTACARTACTGTCCCACATTGAAAGCATGGGAAAATATTCCCAAAATGGCTTCAAAATAGTTTATGTATCATTTTGCTTACTTTTTCCCTTCATGAAATGACTCAGTCTACTAATTTCAGTTCTTTAGTGGTTTGCCTTTTGAATAGCTGCTTGAATTCATAAAATGTTTTATTAGAGAGTGAACTCCATGAATTATAAATAACTCTTTGGACTCTAAATAACTCAGCTTTGTTTCACTGTTGTTTTTTAATTGTAGTATAGAGAAGTAGCCAGAGTATCTGAAGTGCCACACTGAATTTGGGATTTTTGAATAGTAGTTGCTGTAAATTACACAAAGTTTCCTTGGAAGTGTAGGCCGGAACTTAACTTCAAGGATTTCCTGTGTGTGCTGATACATATTAAATGAATTTAAATGCTTGCTTGAATCTAATTTGAATATTTATTACTGAAAGAACAGTCTTGGGGCACTGGAAATGGTTTTCAATGCATAGGCTAGGTTAATGGCACATGGATTATTTCTGTACTTCTCAGTCTCCCTGCTTCCGAAGGAATACATTCAGGATCCAGAAATGGTTACATATTTTTGTATAGAGTTGGAGAAAAGTTTTATTTCAGGATTAATCCTGCCAAACCAAAAACTTGTAGTGTTACTTCCTGTGCTTTGATCTAAACTTACATCAGGCTGTTCTCACCACAGAACATGCCTGGTGGGCCAAGGACCATGAGTATCCTAAGTGATCTTACACTGAATGGTCAGTCCTTCTGTCCAAAATGATAGACAGCTTCAATTTTACTATCTTTCCTTATTCACTTCTGTTTGTAAACATTTTGGGTAAAACTGTAGGGCTTTAAAAGGAGCAGCAAACCTGTAGTTGTGCTGTGTTGAATTTTAGTTGTTTAGTTGTTTTGTCAATACAAATATTTTAAATATATTTAAAATTTTGTAATTTATCTCCAGACTCATTGAAGGGGGGTTTTGGAAGTTTCCTACTGTGCCTGAGATAGTTCTGGCCATTGTTACAAGATGAAAAACTGAAAAGTGGAGATAAGTGTGGGGCAAGTGCTGAAAGAGAAATATTTGACATTGAACGGGGTATGCTGGGAGACAGAACAAATGGGCTAAATATCTCTGTCTCAGATGTTTCCTGTTTATACTGCTGGAATATGCATGCTTTCAATGCAAACTCAAAGCCAGCAACTCCTTTGTATTAACATACATTCGCCATTTCCCTCAGTTATCAAGAGCTTATAAAAGTAAAGGATCTTTAGATCCATATTTCATGTGGAAATCATGTAATGCATATGGCTTTGGAAGGATTTTCTAAGCTTAAGTCAGCTGTATCGTAGAGAAACTCTGCATTCCTGCTGTATAATTTATAAATTTACAGAGATCCTTTGTAGCACGAACAGGGTTTTTTTTTGAAGGAGGATGAACAAGTTGAAGCATGTAATAGAGAAGGTCCTAAATGTCATTCTCTGCAGGAAAACTAAACAAAATAGATGAGTGTCTAGTATTGTAGATTACATACTACAATAGATTGTATCTATTATTTAGATTGTATCTATTATTTATAAGTTCCCCCTTGCCTCCCCTATACTAAAGCAAGATGCATATACAGTAAAGTAATTTGAATTAGGAAACTTGATAAAAAACTCTTGCCAAGACTTGATTCAGAGTTTGATGTTCTGTTGGAAGCTGAGGACTTTGTTGTGAAGGAGTAATGGACAGTCCTCCATAGGGAAAATCACCTCTCAGCAGGAATCACCCCCCTCATGAAAAAGCACATCCCAGCAATCAGGAAAGGTAGAGAAAAATGAGAGCAGGGAACTACTATGGTGGCACAGACTGCCATATAAATCTGCAGTTACCTCTGTGTTTAACATCCTGAAATCCTCTTTTCTTTATYTCATTCCATTCTTGTGGTTTTACTGCAGTGGTGGTGGGATCAGCAGATATGCAAATGTGATTGACCTAATTATGGGAGAGGGGAGGTATTTGATTCTCCCATTTGCTTTTCCTTTATCATTTAACTCTTTACACAGATTGTATATGGGCACAAGATTCCTGTAAACTAGGCTGTTATATCAGTGACTTTGTGAACACAGATTATTTTGTTATTTATGTACGTGGGTTCTGGTTTAAACTTTGTATTCTTTAACAGAGTAATTCCTGTTTAATACGAGGTCTTATTTATGATTGAATTAGAACAAAACTAACCTTTTGCCATCTTTTACAGTGTAGTTCTTTATGGAACAGCACTTTCTAGTATTCTTATGGGTTTAATTTCCATAATTAAATTTAATTCCACCCCACTATTTTCAATGTGTAATGAACTAAAACCAATTCTAGAAAAAGAGTTCTAGAACCAGATTTGGTAAGGGGTGAGTCATTACAAATTCATTGTAAATTAAATGAAGAGCATAGCTGGAGGAGAAAGTCAAATTAGCAAAAGCCGTTGATAAAGAAGGGGATCCATTTGGTTTGTGACCTGCAAATTGAGCTCTACCAGGGAGTAGGTCATCCTGCTGGGGTCATCCTCTAGAAGCTGCAAAAGGGGCTGAGCCAGGAATCCTACCGTCCCAGATGAGGGATATACACTCACTCTGCTCCCTGGATTACAGTGGCAAGGGTCTTGGAGGGTTCAGAGGAATGCAGTGGAGAGAGCAATCAATGTCATTTTAGCTCCGGGAATAGCTGTCATGAGCCAAAGACACACCTGACTCATTGGCAGCCACAGGGCATCAAATTTGGGAAGGGTTCTTGAAGCTGTTAAAGTTTCCAGAGACACATGTCAAATAAGAGTTTTTGAGTGGTTACTTAACAATTAAATTGGTTAAAATGTGTTTGGTTGCACCCAAACATGAAAAACCTCTAGAAAGGCCAGTAAGGTGAATAATGGATTAAGTCTGGCGTCACTCAGTGCAAAGACTGGGGTCGAGGATTCAATGGGACATAAATAATTGAGAAGTGGTGCACAAATTGTGATCTGATGAAGAATTCCTCCTGCTGTTGTGTGGCCTGTTCTCACATTTTTATAATAAACCTGTAATATAATAGTAGTAAGTTTTGAATGCTATGATTTGATCTCATTTTAAAGTGCCAGTTTTGATTAGTACTGGTTTTATCCCAAAGATGCACAAATGGTCTTTGWGTTAAATGAAACTATTTTGTAGTAAGTGTTGTTCACTTTCAACAGGCAACTGTCAGATCTCAAAGTCCTCACACAGAACTTCTTTTCTGTTGTCTCTCAAGATGCTTACAAATCATGTAGTAAATGTTAAAATGTAAAAAAGTAAAAATGCAGCCATTTCACTTCTTAAAAATGCCTGCCTACCTCAACTAAGATGCTGTGTTCTTAGCAAAGCAATGATTCTGCACCCAGAGCAACTTTCAGCATTTAGCATTTGGCTGTTAGTTGCCTTTTTTTTTTTTTACTTAGAAGTTTCCAGACTTAAAAAAAAATGCTGTAGAYTTTGTGAAATCCGTAATGCATCTCTGTGCTGCCAGCAGATGTTGATGAGTGCACATCAAACCCCTGCTCCARCGGGGACTGTGTCAACACACCTGGTTCCTATTACTGCAAGTGCCACGCAGGATTCCAGAGAACTCCTACCAAGCAAGCCTGCATTGGTAAGAAAACTGCTCCCTGCCTGCTGGCATTGCACATGTCCTGACCCCTTGCATCAGGCTCTGCTGGAATTTCAAAAAATAGGAGTGCAGTTTCAGTAAATCCCGGTGTTAAATTAATTGGCATYCTAGTTCTGGGCTGCCACCTCATTTGTTTTGTTGTTGTCTTCTAATGTTTATCCAATATTGTGGAATATCTGTCCAGTGGATTTCCAAGATAGGAGTTCTTAAAAATAAAGTAAAAAAMAAAAGGAGTGACAGGTGCTTTTTTATATATGCRTGCAAATGAAAGCATGAGTAGGTTTTTTTGTATTCTTGAAGGAATTGCTAAACATCTCAAAATGTAGCRTATGTTGTACCTATCTGTAAAAATAATATTTTTCCCTGATGCAATGAGAAAAAATTCTTAACTTACTTTGGATTTCTTTTTCTGAATAATATTTAAATAACATGCCAATAATTGTCGTAAATGAATTTAAATCTTACGGTAGTTCTCCATTTGTGTAGGATTSTGTTTTGTTTTGTTTCTTTCTTCCCCTTAGACATCGATGAGTGTGTTCAGAATGGTGTTCTTTGTAAAAATGGCCGCTGTGTAAACACTGAGGGAAGCTTCCAGTGCATTTGCAATGCTGGGTTTGAGCTGACTACAAATGGAAAAAATTGTGTGGGTAAGGAATCTGCTAAGCAATGGGGCAGGCAATAGCTTGGTGGTTCTAGAAATTGTACTTTATACTAACGGTAAGGATCATTACACATCGCCTTTTTTTTAAATAATGTGAACCCAAAACCCCTTCATTCAAATAGTCATTGTACAGAACTGTATGATTCCAAAGAAAATTTGAGGTAATTCTTGGTTTTGAAGCTACACCTCTCCATAAAGCTTCACAGCAAATGCTCAATACATCAACACTGCTGAAGAAATACACCTGTTTTTAATTCTGGCTGCATTGTGTTGAGGAGAACACCTAAATAAAGAGAAAGCTTAATTTTCTCAGACGAGGGAAGCTTACATCTTCTCATATATGAAAGAAAAGCACACCCTGTTCTTTCATACACAGCCTGCTGAAATATGCATCACAATTGATCACAACATGAAAAAAAATTGCTGCTTTGTCTATAGAGTGAAAAGTCTTCAGATACTTTATCAGAGTTCTGATTAAAAACCAATCTTCAAGTGAAGGAACATGCTACACCAATTCTGATTGTTTATTTTCACTACGTCATCTTCTCGATGAGGTGAGGAACTAAAAGCAGTTTTGTTTTGCAGACCATGATGAGTGTGCCATGGCAAACATGTGCTTGAATGGGATGTGCATAAATGAAGATGGGAGCTTTAAATGCATCTGTAAACCTGGATTTGTTCTGGCTCCAGATGGACGTTACTGTACTGGTGTGTAAAACTTGGGTAACATGGATTGAAAATGGCTTTTCATCCCTATGAGAATGGAGTTTTGGTGACATGGATTGATTCAATGCCATATCACACCTTGCTGCTTGTTTCAATGGATTCCTTAAGCTGCCTGGATTAGAAACAGATCCTTACTTTACGGCAAAATCTATTTAATCAGTAAATAATAGATTAATTACTGGTAATTCAGAGTTCCTAACTCTTGAGTCATTGCACTGGCCACACAGCATTATAAACTTTTTGAAGTGCTGTCACTACAAACTTCTATCAAACACTTCAAGAATGCAGTCTGATTTAGTTTCAGCGGACTAATTGAGGATRCTTGTTACTGCCCATAGAGGTAGGTTTGGGCTTGAGTCACTTCTAGCAAATCATCTAAATGGTTAGTCTTCTGATTTGAAGTTAAACCATTTCTGTTGTGCTTTTCTTAATTACATTCAGGTCTACTTGGAAATTGATGGCCACTTAAATGTTCTTTGAAATTAAAGTGAACCATCACAAGGGTATTTTGTGCTTAGTGCTCCTTAGCTACACTTTAAAGCAGTTATAATACCATAAGAATGGACAGTAGGGAAAATTTATCAATAATTTTGCTTGATGTAGAATATGAAGTATTTGATCCTACAGTTCTTCTGCATGTTTTGGGGTTTTTTGTTTGTTTGTGCAGCTGAATTTTTATTATCCCAAGATTAAATTTTTATYAGAAATAAGTCAAGGATGTACTAATATCTGCTGTTGTTTGATAATCCTCTGAAACTGTTACCGGTAATCCTGCTTAAAAGCAGTGAATAAATTGCTGAATTGTCTTGCCTCTTGTTAGATATTGATGAATGCCAGACATCAGGAATTTGCATGAATGGTCATTGCATAAACACTGAAGGTTCATTTCGCTGTGATTGTCCACCTGGCTTGGTTGTAGGGGTTGATGGTCGTGTTTGCGTAGGTAAGTGGGATTTTTTATTTTCTTCACTGAAAATCAAGTGGAATTATCAGGTTAATTAATTATCAAATGCATCAAATTATTTCCTTCCAAATAATGCTGACATCAAACCACATAGAAAAGATACAATCCCATAATCCTAGTGTTAAAAGACAAACCTAATTTCTTTTGTGGAGTTGGAGAGGCCCCACCTCTTGTTTACCTGTTACTTATATAAATTATACTTGTAGTGCTTACTCTCTGGAATCTCTTTTTGGTTTTGGGGCATACCTTTTCTAGTCTGATGATAAATAATATTTTGCTTTGTAATCAGCCTCTTACCCTCTCAAATGGTACTGGTTGGCATTTAAGAGATTTTTCACCTAGTTCCTTCAGGAGCTCTGATATAACTTCAGGGAGCTCATGGGACAAAACTTGGATGCTTTTCAGGCTGACGAAGAGTTAAAGAAGTGTGGGGGGCAAGAAGAAGTTCATGCCTTGTTTTCTGCTGATTGGTGATGGAGGGTGGAGAGGAATACATATTTATAAGGATTGCTGAGTTACGGTGCTGAGTTGCAACACTGCAAAGTTCCTCAGGTGAATTTAATCCACAGGAGATCCCACCTTCTCCTTCTACATGTCAGAACATCAATTCTATTTTATATCCYCTAAATTTCTCCTCTCACAGCTCATGCTTGTGTCTATCATCAGGCATGTTGGTGATCACAGACTCTGCAATAATAGTATTTACTAATCAGTGCCATGAATGCTTTTGCTGATAGACAAATTTATATTTTATCTGCATATTTCCAGATAAAGGAAGGACACACTGCATTACAGAGTTTGGAGGGTATCCCACACCAGGGGGATGGGCCATACTAAATCTTCATGATGCTGTTACCAGCTCGTTTCAAATAATATTTCAGATGGTGCAAAAGTTCTAAATGTTTGAAATAATATCTAGCACAAGTGTTACTATCAAGTGCCAGCACAAACAAACCCCTTTTGTTACCACTTCAGTTTAAAAAATGAGTGATAAAAACTGAGAGTGGCTTAAAAATATAGGTTAAAGAAAAGCTAAAACACATTTGCAGTCTCTCAACTGGAACCCAAACATTTGTTGTTTTAAATAAATTTGAATAAATAAATGAATCTTCTAGTATGCAAAACTGTACTAAAGATTGGACCAACAAAAGCAAGTTGTGTTCCCTCCTATATGGTAGCTGAGTTGTTKTCTTCTGGTTTATTACAAGTTTGGAAAGAAGCAGTGAAAAGTTAAAACAGTGAGAAAAGGCTTGGTGTGCTGTTTTAAATATTGGCATTTTCACWGCTCAGTGGCACACCAACAAAATCAGAGTTGAGTACAGGCTGTTCAGTACCTTTTTTGTGTTCCAAGTTGGCCTCATCTTTACCTCTATCAGTGATACAGCTGCAAAGACTCAATACCGTGCTCAATTCTCTGTGCTTTCATTTACCTAATGTTGCCACAGTTCTAACAGCTGAAGACTTCACAAGCTGGCCGTCATCTGTGAGCACCATTTATTTAGAAATGTTCAGCTCCACATGTTGCWTAGCTTTAAGATTTACGATAGATACTTACTTTTTCAATAGGAAATATCCTTAACAGGACAAAAAAATCATGACCTAGTTGAGTTGGAAAATTAATTAAAAAAGATGATGTAATTATTCCAGCTATAAAGTAGCATAAGAAATTTCAAATATTGCATAACAAAATATATTCACACATAATAGACTTTCAGAGTAGAATTTCCAAGCCAATCCACTGTTTAGCATTGTGTGTGTGTGTTTATATATATTCCACATGCTGTGTTAACTACAGGAATTCTGTGTCTGGCTGTTCTATTCCCATGTATTGCATGAGCTAAACAATATTTTTTCAGACATTCTGGCTGCTAGAACACTATTTGTAGTTTGGAAATTAATAAGTTAAATTGAGCATCTTCGAAGATCATTCCCAGAAGTGTGCTAGGTAGCTAGCAAGGAGTATAAAATCCAAGAACCCATTGTCCCAATCTTTCCCTCTTCTCTGAGCTCCATTCTACTTCTGAATAATGAGATTGATCCTAGTGAGAGTATTCATAGRAAAAAAAAAAAAAAAARAAAGAAAGAMATTTTTACTTGGTATTTACAAGTAGGCTGAGTCAATCACGAAATGTTACACAAGCTTGAAAAAGGTACAGCAAGGGGGAACAAACGCTTGGAAAAGGAAGAGTTAGAGAGTCATGGAACAACTAAATAAATACTTGGAGCCAAACTTYCAATGTTTGAATATTTGCAGGCTTTTTCGGTTTGGCTGTACTTCCAGCTGCAGCTCCATGCTTGGACTCCTCAGCTGGCCCTGTCTGTGTCTGTCACCTCAGGACTTGTGCTGGGCTCTGGCTGCAGCTTCACTCAGTGGTGTTTGTGCTCTGCTGAGACTCTTCTGATTATCCCTGCCCAGAGCCACAGTCATCCAGAACAAAGCATCTAAGCTTTATTTCACCCTGATGGTTTTGCTGAGCCAAATCTGGAAATGTCTGTCATAAGCATGGTTTGACCTTCTAAGGCTCCAGTGACTTTTTCTGAGTGTGGGTCAAGCGCTGGTCGAACTTCTGTTGACCACAAGTGTGGTGACGATAACTTTTGTAGATGATGAAATGCTACACCACAAAATTCAAGAGTGTGGAGGTGGTATGCCTTGGAAAAGAGTGGAGTGTCCCAAAACAGGTACTGGGCTACAGTAATAGCAATGTTAGTGTCTGATCCAGGGCATAAAGTAAATTCTCAGTGCTCTGAAATGAGTAGCCAAGGGCTGATCAAACTAAATGTGGGGAGCTGCACAGATTCATCAGCAGGCTGCAGACTCAGAACTGTTGTGAAATGGAGAGCCTGAGCTTGGTGAGGCACCTGCARCGATTAAATCATCCACAGAGGAGTCCTTCTCTTTCTTACTGGTGCAGGCAGCACAGCCCAAGCGGGGCATTCTCCCTGTTACACCATTGCTGTTTTGCTTCTGGGGCAGCCAGCTTGGTTCTTCATCCTTCACAGCCCKTGTGAAGCACTGACTCTGTAGAGCAGACTGTTTTCCTGGAACTGAATTGTCCTCAAGTTTTCCGTGCCACTTCTGTGAAAGCACTGAGGTGTGTTGAAGTGCTCTCTTTTGCTCAGTACATCTGTAGCTTCCTCCAGCTGCSTCCCAGACTCCACATCTTTGAAGACCTTCCTCCCGAGCATTTCTTTCACATTTTCCAGTCTTCTGTCCCTCTACAGTTTCCCTTGGTGTTGTTTCCTTCCCTTGTTTTGCTTCACTATCCCCTCACAGACACATAACTAGGGGGAAGCCTCCCCTTCTGTGACAGGACAGTGATTGMAGCCCCTTTGTCCATGGCAGAGCTTGTCAGAGTGGCAGCTGGACTTGTCTGAGGTGGGGGGAAAGGATGTGATGACACTGATTATTTTGCAGAGTACACAAACAGACATTTCTCGTGCAGAAGTCCTTGACTGTTTTCAAGCACCATAATCTTTTCCTGATGTCAAGTGCAAGCAAACTGTACTGGCTTCACCTATATTCTTGGCAAGGAAAAAATCCTGAAATCTAGGACAAATTTAGCTGTGCTCCAGAACTGTCTGTTCCATGGGATACCAAAAGCAAGAGAAAACCTTTGTGTGCAGGCAGTGCTGTTATACAGGAGCCAGCTTACAACGCTAAAAGAGCTGACAGAACACATCAGGAATTGCTGTTCTTATTTGGATTGGCGCTGGATATTCAACATCGCTGTAAAACTTTTTGTGCGACTTTCCTTTGTTGTTTTGGGTTTGTACTTCAAGCGAGTAACCGTCTGGATTGCCTCAAACACATTTCAGTTTCTGAGTCCTCTCAGGCTCATATCCAGGCCACAATGTATGGCAGTTTTACTGGGGGACTGACAAGGAGCATAAATTAAAGCTGTGTTTTGTCCTGGCCCAGAAAGATACCTGAAACAAAGAGTATTTCTGTGGCTCTGGCAGTGTCTGTAGAATTACAGGACTGAAAAACAAAGCTTGTTTTCTCCATCTGTATCTTGCAATTCTCAGCTACACCTTTTTAAGAGGGCTGTCTAATCACATGCTTTTTGAAAGATCTCTGACATTATCCTATAAGCAAACATGGAAATGAAAAGGGCATTGAACTCTGTAAAGACCAAAAACCAAGAAGAACAACAAAAGCCCAAAACAAAAGGCACAAAAAAGCAGTCTTGGAGACTGTTCCCGTAGTTCTTGGGTAAGTGTAACAGATTATTATTCCTGTAGAGGTAAGGAGGGTCTTCCTTGGAAGGTATTTTCTTATTACATCTTACTGGCCAAGGCTGTGAAATTGATTTAGAAATTTATTTATGTGACTAAATCAGTTGTAAGATAGGCAATATGCACATGATGAGTCCTACAGGTATATGGTTGACCTGTGTGATTTTTCTGCTGTCTTTTTTTGGCATAATTTTTGGGGTTAAAGACCTTCCAGGTATTACGTGTTTTATTGGTATGGTAAGTGGTGGTTTATCTGAGCCATCATTTCCAGCCCTCTCACCAAGGATGGCGCTGTAACTTCCAGAGTGGGTTTTAGATCATAAATGCCCAGAATTTTCTTACACTCTGGGCAGTTGTGTTGCTTTCCTCACTGCCTGGTAGCATGCAAGATTTGTTAAATTGATGTTCCCAGCTAGATTTTTGGGGCCTCTTTGGTGTGCTAATCCAGCACTGGTGCCAGTTCACAGTCTCGTAAATGCTGAACAATCTGCTAAAATTGCATTTCTGTTCATAATTTTGCAAATACAGCTGGAGACCGTGATAGGCTCATTCTTTCAGCAGCAGGTATTCTCCCATTTTGCCAGCCCTGGACTGCTGGTGAGTTTTCCTATCTGAAGGATTATTTTAGAAGTAAATAAGAGATGCCTGTGGTACTTCTCAAAGGGAAAAATCAGCCACCACATGGTGATGCAAACCATTCTCCATTTCTTACTGGGATATGTGTTGATGGATTTACAGAGCTGCTTTGGGTGTGGGTCTTCTTTGCTGGGTCCTCTGGAATGCTTTTGAATTTACTCACAAAATGCTGGTTTAGTTGATTTTAAAGTGCTCTGGAGAAAGTTCCAAGAGGTGGTAAGCATGTTGAGATTTGGCCTTGCTGCCATCAGTATTATTAAGGCAGTGCAGATGTAGCCAGTGTGACCTTTTTGTTGACCAAAAAAGTGGTTTTAGCTTTTGTTAGGATAGTATGCATACATTTCACTCTCAGCCTAAGGAAATAATTATTTCTTTTATTATCCTTTCTTTTTAGATACTCATGTGCGTAGCACATGCTATGGGGGCATCAGGAAAGGGCTGTGTGTCCGTCCCTTCCCTGGTGCTGTGACAAAATCTGAATGCTGCTGTGCCAATCCTGACTATGGTTTTGGAGAGCCGTGTCATCCCTGCCCTGCTAAAAACTCAGGTGAAATTTTGTGTTTCTTTGAGTACTACAGTGAACACACAGACTTAAAAAAAAATCTTGTTGAGATCATGTTGATTTATTTTGTTCCTTAAAGAAAAGTGAATAGGGCGCACATGGGTGAAGCTAGGTTCCTGAATTAAGTATTTGCTATCAGCAATAATGCTTGAAAGGGAATAAGCAGAGTTCTMCAATGAATCTTTAAATTTCCTGGTCCAGTCAGCTGGGTTTAAAAGAGCAGCCCATATTCTTTGTAGAAATCTTAACTTGATTTTATAAAATCAATTCTTCAAGTAAGTGCAGGGATTGATTTAAAAAATTATCTTGATTTCAGAGCTGAGATGATGCATCTTGGATTGAATTTCCTTTCAGTGTTGTTTTCTGAAGCAGTAGAAAACAATTCAGAAAAAAAACCAAGTAAAACTGACTTAATGATTGAAAGCAATAACCTGAGMGGACAGAAGTGTCAAGACTGTAAAGAAATCACCTAAATACTTAAYTCTGGTCATCTAATTTTGGTTTGGTATTTATATGAAAGTTCAGGATGGAGTGCTACTTGACAGATTTAACTAAATTATCTACAAATGGTTATGTCATGTGAACATAGTATTTCATTACTTACATTGTAGAAAAATTATTTTTTAAAAAATCAGGTTGATTTAGTTTCAGATGAAAGAAGATGTAATACTGGAAATAACATTTTCTTTTCTCCAACATCTCTGCYTCAATTGAGCAGCTGAGTTCCATGGCCTGTGTAGCAGTGGAATAGGTATCACTGTTGATGGAAGAGGTAYGTTGCACGTTTTATTTAATATATATGATTAAAAGTTAAAAAAAGATACCCAGAATCATATTTTTTTGATAACATATTAAAATGGCATTTTTTACCTCAATATGTTGGTTTTAATATTTTTAGTCTCAAAGTACAGTATTTGAATGTTGTCTAAAGAAAAGGCTGGAATTAATTCTCTACAACAGTAGATTTTGCCTGACCCTATCAAGAAAACAAAGTAATCTGTTTAACGTTCTGACCTATATTTTTTTTTTTTTTTTTCTGGAGATTAGAGATTAGGCGTAAGACAGCTCTCCCTCATTTGGGGAGTGACAAGGGTCACTTGTATTTGCAGTTGATTTTCGGACAGCTGGGATAGAAATAGAGCAGTTTTTCACTCCAGATCCAGTGTTCGCTTATAGATCATTTCCATGGATRGATTGTTTCTCTGTAGCCTTAAAAATTGAAGGGAACTCTCTGAAAAAAAACATATCCTTATGAAAAACAGTCCTGAAAGTGACCACTTGCATTTAGTACTGGATACTGTAGAGCTCCAGATCCATTTTRTTGTACCACAGAGACGGGGATTTAAAAAAAATAATGGCTGAGCCAGGSCTGAAGTAGGACATGCTGCAGCTGCCAGATACGTGAAATGTGTTGAAGAAGGAATAGGGGAACACAAGAACATAAATTTACTGCAAGGTATTTGTCTGATGTGTTAATAATTATCCGAGTCAGCATTAAAGCTCCTATTCTGTTCAGTTGCAGCAGAATGAGAGCTCCCATCATATTTAGTGTTAGCCTAAGTAGTTTTTAAAACCAGTACTATAATAAATTCTTCTTTTGTTGGGTACTGTAAGTATCTGCATATTTTTTTTTTCAGTGCCTGACATGTTGCACGCTTACGAGCAATTTAAAATCCATAGAATTTATAAATTGTTTATTTTTCATTTATTTCCATTGAAGAGCCTCTAAATTTCATGAAGAAAAAATGTCAGTATTCAGAAATATTGTTATACAAGCCCATCATTTGCATGCAGTCTCCTAGGGGGTCATGTGTCCTTTTGGATACATGAAAAAATACCATTTCTCAATAAAACATAAAAACAAGTGTGCTCTCTACCAAATTCATGATAAAGATTTTGGGTTCATATTCCAGCTAAAGTCCTTCTTTGTTCAGGTTTCTAGAGGGAACACAGGATTCTCTGTGCGTCTTGTACAGCAGCATTGCAACCAATTTTCATGCTGCTGCTCCTGTTACTGCTTGTGTGCTTATCCCCAGGATTCAAACATGTCTAGTAAGCTAGAGAATACATTTTGCTCTGAAGAAAACATAAATCTCAAGTATTACGCTAAATCGTATTGTCTTAGGAAATTTTACAGCTGTCTCATAGSATTGGGTTTTATCCAGGGATAACGTGTTTTTTTCCAAATGCATTTCTGATTAAATGTAAATCAGTACCTAAACTGCACTCTRATTAAAGAGGAAATGTTCTTTATGAAAAGTTGAACCCTGCAAGTATTAAAACAAGCCTTTCATGAAGTCAGAGTTAGGCCAGCACCCCTTCTGTTCTTTCCAGGGTTTGGGAAAGGCACTATTTAAAATAATTAGCTTTACCATATAGGAAGGAGGAAAATAGTAAAAACCCTCTTTTCCTCAGAGGCAAAAAGTATCAAAATTAGTCTGTTCCTGTTCTTACAGTTCATATGAATATTTTGGAATTTTCCGGCTACAGCAGAAATTTTATATGGGACTGTAAATTCAGGGAATATAACTTATCCATCATCTTGTTCTGTCTGAGAAAAATTCTAAATTTCCAACAAGTTCTTATAGCACTGAATATGCTGTAGTTTTGACCTGTGCATTACACCTGTATTAGGCAAAATCATGTCACCTAGTAATTTATAACTTCTTACCTAGATCCCTAAACCACAGGCACTGAGTGCATAGTCTAGTATGTTGCATCAAGTTTTTTCTTACAAACACATAGTACCCTGTCAGTTTAGGTGGGAAAGGATATCTGGAGGTCATCCAACCTAACCTGCTGCTCAGAGTTGAAAGCTGAATCATTCCTCAAAGCCTTTTCTGATGGAATTKGTAAAGTTTTCAAGGATGGAGCTCCCATAGGCCCCTTGGGCAGCTTGCTTTGGTGCTTAGCCACGTTTGTGGTGAAGAATAGTTTTCCTGGTGTGTAATTTAAATTTCCACTGTTGTACCTTGCAAGTGCAAGTCACTGTGCACCTCAAAGAGSAGCCTGGCTCCATCTTCTCTGTAAGCAGCTATTAACATCAGGGAGCTGCTGTTTGAGATCCCTCTGATATTCCCTCTTTTCAGCTGAACAAATACAGTCACTTCAGCCTCTTCTCACACCTCAGCCACTGACTTTGCGGAGGGAATTTAGTCACTTTGACACTGAGCTCTGTGTAGTCCAAGAGCCCTTTGGAGCACACTGAGGGAACAATTTATTAATCCAGGTGATATTGTAACTAGGGCAGAGGCATTACTGGGCCCATTAATTATCAGCACAGATGAGCTAATTAGTGATGCCAAGATTGATGGCAGCCTGGGCAGTAGTGGTCATGCCCTGGTGGAATTGGTGCTCCTGAGGGGTGTGGGCCAGGTGCAGAGTAAAGCTGGCACCCCGACTTTTATGAGCATGAACTTCCAGCTGTTTAARGCATCAGTGAATGGGATTCCCTGGGAAGCTGCCCTCTGGGTTAAAGGAGCAGGGCAGGATGTTCCCTGAGATCACAAGAGCTCTCTGCTCACACGTGCCAAAAATTAGGCAAGAAAGGCAAAGAGCTTGGCTGGGTAAGGACATCCTGGTTAAAGTGGAGGGTGAGAAGGAAATTCACCATCAGTGGAACKATGGTAGATTCCTGTGAGGAATACAGGTAAGCTGCCCAGATGTGTAGGCATGGGATTGGGAAAGCCAGGGCATACTGGGACTGAGTTTGGCCAGGAGTGCCATGGGTGGCACAGGCTTCTTGAGGATTGGGACACGAAAAGAGGCCCACAGCTGGACACAGTATTCCAGGTTTGCCTTCCAGTGTCAAATAAAGGAGAATAATGACTTCTTTCAGCCTTCTGKGTCCACCTGTGCTGTCCCTTGACTCCGAATGACAGCCTCCACACCTACGCTGCCCACACCTACCACAGGAGCAGGTTTGTTGGACCTTTCAGTGCCTGATTGTCTTCTGTTACTGTGCCAATRCAGACATCAATGAGTGTGCTTTGGATCCCGATATTTGCTCCAACGGGATTTGTGAGAACCTGCGTGGCAGCTATCGTTGTAACTGCAACAGCGGCTATGAGCCTGATCTTGCTGGAACCAACTGTGTGGGTGAGTTGTTTGTTGTTTTCATAGTGGCTGGATTATTTATCACTGCACTGATGCTAATTTGACTTGACCRAATTTAGATTAGAAGATATCTTCAAGCTACAATGAAAATGCAGAAAATCTGGAATTATGCTTTTCTKGATCATTTCATAGTCATTATTCTGTCTGTTTTCCTGTCATTTGGTGGGTGAGTATTGCTGTTTGGGAAGTGTAAGCAGGAGGTAAAACTGAATGTTTCACTCTAATTGATTTTATTATTTGTGATCATGCATGAAATCCAGTGGGTGGGTTTTTTTTGTTTTTTTCTTTTGGGAATTCTCACCTCCAAAAAAAAAGTATTATACCAGAAGTATATTGTACAGTAATTTTGTTTATAGCCTTGTAATTTTAAACAGGTTAAGCAGAAAAGTGAAGCTCATTTAAATTAAAAGCTAATGGAAATATCTCTGAAACCATCAGGATGTCTCAAGAACTGTCTCTCAGTACTGTGTTTATTTTGGGGAATTACTGCTCTCTGTACCTGAAGTTTTACTACCTGTCACTGCTGTTTGTGCTCTAAAACACTCCACAACTTTTGGTGGGGAAAACCTGGTCTATGTATCTATGGTGTAGTTTTCATATCAAACATTCCTTCCTGGTGACGCAAAGCAAACACAGTGTAAGGAAAGTGTTTCCTTTCATCTGCTTGAATAAAGGAATTTTACTGCTAGTTACTTCCTAAAGCCCTAAATATGACCTTTTGGCAGGAAAGGCACTGCTCCAGAAAACTATTAATTTCTTGGTTTTTTTAATGCTTCATATAGTATTTGTTTTCCAAGTGGATTTTATGGGAAGGGATTTTATTTATCTAGTTACACTYGGGATTAGGTAAGTGTTAGTATAATCTATGTGTTTACTTAAATAAAGATAAAGCTTACAGAATGTGCGGGTGTGTTTATTTTTAGATAAAACTTTTCCATAAAAGAATTTAAGTATGAACACTCAGATAAAAGGTTGAAATGTTTTAATTAATGATATAGATTATGAGCTGCCTGGAAATAAAAGTGGTCATCAGTCAGAATGCAGGCAGTATTTTTGTCAGGTCTCAGTGGGTTTAGGAAATGAGCTATATTGTTSTGTGTTTTTGCAGAGCATATCACCACAGATTAGAGTCCAAATCTGAAATTACTCTGAGATTCTAAGGAAATAATGCACTTATCATGCTGCACAGTTTGGGTTAAAGGCCTTCTGATAAAGCTCAGAATTGCCCTTGAAAATGTCAATTTACAAATCAATCCTCCTTTCCTTGTTTGAAATCAGATGAGTTAGGTTAAGGACAGAGCTTTTTTTTTTTTTAATTTATGGCTGCCAAACTTAAATCTTGGATTCATCATCAGAGGAAATTCAGGCTTTATTGTCTGAATCTGGATGAATTCAAAAGCAGAGTTTGGAAAATCTAAAGTAGTTGGGGAAATGACAATTCTTGAATTGTAGTTACATTGCATTCTCACTTTCTTTCTATAATTTTAAACTTTAAAGCTTCCTAAAAATCGATTTGACTTCAGATTTCAGTTGTAGCATTAGGTTTGGGAACTCAAGCAGTCATTTAAGAAGATGCAGTGCCAGGTTTGTCATGACGCGTCCCATAAATATTCTTCTATAAACTCAKATTATTATGACATATAATTGGGCACCAGAGAAAAGGGCCTAAAATTATRTATTTTTTTCCTTTCATAGAATAATAATAGGGCAATGAGAAAGAAACATTACTTTTTATTAGAAATATTTTTAGTTAGTTTAAGAAGCGTTCAGGTAATTATTCTAATATATGGGATCTTTCTAGTCAGTGTGCTCGATATCCTGATCTTAATCAAAGATTTTTCTTTTAAAATACAGTGGTTATTAAATACAGGTACATGCCTACTCTTGAGATTGCAGCCAAACACCAACTGTACAGGATAGATTTAAATCCACTTCATGGATAACAAAAACAAATGTTTGCCTAGAAAACAGAACAAGAATTAACACATTGATGTTTGTGTGCTTTAAAAAAAAATAATTCAGATACTGTTTTCAAAGCAAATAGAYCTTCGTGAATTTATATGGTGTAGTCATACAACTGACAGAGATCTCAAGGTCATTGCTGGAAAACACAAGTATTCTTTTAAGACTAACCATGAACTATTTTTAGAGCTTGCTAGTGGGAAAAAACCCAACAAAAGGTAGAAGTGAAATTTTTGCAATAAAAACCTGAAAATTATTTAGAGCTTTGAAATTAAGAGCTGTCATTTTTGCTCACAATGTGACTCCTGCCCCTGGTGTGACTCCTGTCCCTGCAGACATCGATGAGTGCTCCATGAACGGGCTGCTGTGTGACAACGGGCTCTGCCGGAACACCCCAGGCAGCTACAGCTGCTCCTGCCCCAAGGGTTACCTGTTCAGCTCAGAGACAGACACCTGTGAAGGTGAGAACCCTGCYATTTGTGTCAGGTTCATTGTTTCTTGTGTCAGCGTCAAAGCAAAACTATCACAGGACTGATGGCAGAAACCAGAGGAAAAGAGAGAACTGTGATACTGCATAAACCTTCACATTCCTCTTGTAATWTCTCTGCTTTTCAGTGTGTTGGGTATTTGCTGTTGAATTTCTTTTGAAGTAATAATTTCATTTTTATATTCAAATGTTTTCCTGAGCTACAACATGTTGAACTACAATAGAACGTAATATGCTCTTGCCTTTGATCATGTAGCAGGAATACCCTGTCTGTCATTTAGGGAAATGCATGTATTTTGATAACAATCTCTTTTTTCTTATTCTTCTCTCACTTCACTCTGTGGTGATAGTTAATTCTAGATTAAATCCTGTTACCTGTGATGCATTCCAGGATCAGGACATTACTGCCCACTAATGTGAAAATTGTCCTTTATTTTTACAAGCAATCAAAATTGCTTTCTGATGTTACTGTTTAACCCAGATGTTAAAGCAACAAAAAAAAAAAAAAAAAAAAAAAAAAAAAAAAAAAGGAAAAAGAAATATATACTTAAAAAATTAAAATTGGAAGCATTAGCTTATGAGCCAACTCTTAATTAGTATTTGGAGTAGGAGTTTAGTAGAATTAGAAAGAATTAGAAGTAGTAATAATAGTAGCAGTAGTAGTACTAGTAGTAGAATTTTGCTGGTCTTCTTTATTTTTTGCTTGGTTCAGAGTTTGCAAATCTCAGTATTTGTGATCATTAGAAAATTTTTTTAGTGCACAGTTTTGCATTTTAGTGAGTGATGGGAAAACTGTAATTTTTTGCTGCAAAAGACTTGTTACGTGAACCATGTGATCATCTTGATTTTTCTGAAGAGGTGGAAGGTATCACTGTCCTCAGCTGCTTGTTATTATTGATCAGGCAGAAGTTGCTGCCATACAGCAAAGCAAACATCTAGAAAGGAAAGTGGAAATGTTTTAAATTCTGGCAATATCAAATCATTCACATGTTCTGTAGAAAATATCATCACCCCTTCTATGCAAAAGAAATTATATTTCTTCAATATTTTAAAACACTGACCAAAAGCTAGATGGATGAGAAGCCAGAATGCAGACAACCTAGCCAATCATGTTGAAATAAAATGTATCTACGTTTTCAAACAGTAAAATTAGATTTATTTCTTAATGGTTATAATACTGTTAATATTCTTACATCTTTAATCTCATCGTTAGATTGTTGTCTAAATTTGGCCAGTAAGGTAAAAAAGCTACTCAGGAGGGGTTTTGTGTAAAAGTGTCTGTAAAACCTATTAAATGTGCTGTGTTTTTACTCACATTAAGTAGGCAGCAGTAACGTTGGGTTGGCAGCAGAGAAAGAAATTATTCTCTTTCTGCCCAAATCCTGTTTCTCGTAATTYGTTTCGGAGTTACAAGTTCACTGGTTGTAAAAACCTGCTGTAGTAGGGAGCTCTGTGTTGAGCACTGAAAATGCTCTGATGCTTATTACCAATATATTTTTAATATGACTCTCACCAACAATTCTGAAGAAACAACAAAACCCTTCTCTGTTTTTATTTGTAGTTCAGTTGAATTTTTTTTATCAGTTTGTTGCAGGGAGTAGGAGACTTGTGTGTGACTCCAGGGTCTGTGGAAGTTGAGATTTTTACAACAAGCTCCATGGTTTAGTTTGTGTTTCCAGTGACATAACTAGTTAAATGTAAACCAGATGTGCTTTGAAGTTCATTTCCAGGAATGTACAGTGGACTGTTTCAATTTTTTGTTTCTCTGACGTTTACAAKGTACACTTGCTTCACTTAAGAGAAAAAAGTTTTTAAAATATACCTCAGTAAATATCTTCATGCATACTGTTCTTTGTTTTAAAATACATAATAGTGTTAAGATCGATTTTTTTTCTTGCTTACTCTTTCAAAAATTGCCATTTAGTACTATTATGAGAAGGTATATGGAAACAATTTTTGAAGTTTCTTTCCATTGTGCATGTGATAGTTTTTCACTTGATTCAGTGGTGCATGAATGCTGAAGTGCATCTAATACCATCTTTTAATCTTTTTTTTTTCCTGGATGGTGGTTCTGGAATGTAGTCAATGCACTCTTATCAGCCTATTACTACCCAGAATCATTGGGTTTGGGGTTTTTGTTTCTTTATTTTTAGTTYTTAGCATAATGCTAAAGGACATCAAATGCAGAAGGGCCTATGGAACCAAGGGGAGCAGCCTCTGCTTTTCAAAAGGTGTTGAACTTTAGTAGTTTTGGCCCCCCCTCTCCACTTTTTCCTGTCTTTGTTTGCAGTTTTGGCAACATTGACTTCCAGTTGCRGCCTTCCATTATTTTTTGTTAGATTTGGGAATAACGTCTGAAAATCCAAAATAAAAGATGCCTTTTCTTAGAAGAAAGTTGGTTGTAATCCTAACATGGTAAATGCCAGGGAGAACTAAAGACAGGCATAATAATCTTTTATTACCCCTATAAATGTGAAGCAATTTAAATTCCATGCATCTTAATATTCTAAATAAGGTTGAAGTGATGTTTTAGATAGTGGCAGCTGTCTGCCTTTCTTTTTTTAAAACATATATGAAAATACTTTTATAGGGCTTTGTCTTGCACATCGGTTGTGTCTGCAAACCTGTGTGTGGTCGAGATGCCAGCTGTTTAAACAATGTGACACTTCACATGAAAACCACCCATTTTCAGYTTTAAAAACCTTCACAGATGATGCCCGGTCCCTCATAAACTTTCTGAAGTAGCATCTTAGTAATAGAARGGAAGAATGCTCATGATTGATTGGACAGAGAATGCATCACTTCAATTTTGTTAGTTTGGCTTGTCTTTTCAATTTTTGTCTCACTTTTTTCACATAAAGTGCACACCTAAGATTACTTATTTGTGTCAGTGTGATTTGTTTCCGATTTTAAGAGCCATTTGGTTTCTCTGCAAAAGCAGCAGAGGCCACTCTTCAGTTCCAAATGTTGATTCCTGGGGAGCGAATGGAAAGCAGGGAGCATTCCCTGGGTAATTAAAACTTAATTTTTCTTAGTGACAAGTAAGAGAGTATGAAATAAATTCATAGGGAGGAGAAGGCCTTGGTGCAGAGGAGATAATTGCTGGTGTGGACTCTGGATTGCCAGCTTGGATACAGGCTTAGAGTTTATTCTGCCAGAGCTAACAACGAGGCACATTGTCCTGACCTGATAAAGCCTCRTAGATTTTATATCTCTGCATCTTTGTGTGGTTAATCTGTAAAATAGGCCACAGTTTAAAAGTAGGCTTCAGAAACACAAAGCTCTGTTGTTGCTGACAGTCAAAGATGAGTCCTGTTTGCTCTTTGTAGGTTAAGTCCATTACGTAAAGGATCTGTGAAAGCTGGCTTTTAAGTTAAATGCTTCTTTTGGCATGAAGGGAGACATCACAGTTGCCAAGTTTCTTGATTTCTAGGCACTTTTTTGATTTCTAGGCACTTTTTTCACTAAATTTTATTTTATTTTATTTTTGTAATACCTGCATATCATTAAATTATATATATTTAAATATCTATTCCTTCCTGTGATTCACATCTCTATGACATGAATGTGAAACAAGGGCTTGATGCATCATAACATACCAAAATAGCAAATGGTATCCCTTAGAAAGCTTAAAAAAATAAGGAAGACACTTCAATTTGTCTTGAAAATAATCTCCTGATGCTATTACTATCTCCAGCGTTTAGCTAGCTACTGCATTGTTATAATTAATTTAAATTAAACTGGTTTAATTTACAGATATTACAAGATACTCCTCAAGCACTGCTAGCAAAACCTAAGCAAGCACTAAACATTTTTTACTTCTGGCCTGCCAAAGGGAACTGGTTGGATTAGAATGTACAGCTTAACTCAGGACACATATAAAAAAATGAAATTAATTAGGTTCAGGAATACATGGTGGATATGCATCAGCAATTCCTTGTGGCGAGAATTTGTTAATGTTGTTTTTGTCTTAAAACTGATTTGACTTTTTTAAAAAATCATCAGATAATGCTGTCTGCAGGGGTCCTATTCATGTGTGTGAAGAGGTTTAAAAACCTCACAGGGATGATAACCAGGATTTAGTGGCTAGCGAGAAGCACCATTTACAGTATTCCAGTATTRCAACTCTTATTTCTTCAGCATTTCCATGACTGGAGAATTGCAGCCAGTATTGTGATGTTTTGCTTCTGACAGTGTTTTCCTAATTCTTCTCAGGGAGCCATAAATGACAGAAACAATAAGGGCTTTGTTTGTGCTCTGCATGGTGTGGCTGGGAGTGCATTTGCATTCTGTGAAAAACGAGTTTTGTTTTCTCCTGGGATGTTTGTAATCGATGCTGGAAAACTTTATGGTCCATGGTGTTGGAAATTAACTGTCCTGACAAAAAGGGGCCATTTAATTAACACTTCCAAAATAATGGCACTTTTGTGCCCTGCATCTTTTGAATGCCTTGTTGGGAAGAGTAGGGAGGGCAAATATTCCAGGCAGTCCTGGCCCTTCACAGTCCACAACAGCATTTATAGTGCATCATACTTCCCAGAAGCAAGTTGTAGGTCTAATAGTACCTTTTGTTTCTGGATTACAGATATAAATGAATGTGAAAGCAGCCCATGTGCCAATGGTGCCTGCAGGAACAACCTTGGATCATTCCACTGTGAGTGTTCATCTGGCAGCAAGCTGGACCCTACAGGGCTGATCTGTATTGGTGGGTATTTCCTTTTTTTTTTATTTTCCCTTTTTATTAAAATAAAAA